>NC_072493.1:6140000-6410000 GCF_027574615.1 Eptesicus fuscus
CAGGCAGGTGAGCAGTTGGGAGCCAGCAGTCCTGGATTGTGAGAAGGATCCCAGATTGGAGAGGGTGCAGGCTGGGCTGAGGGAAACACACACATCCCTCCCCCCCACCCCCTGTGCATGAATTTCATGGACTGGGCCTCTAGTAGTCAATAATAGCATACTAATTAATATGGTTACTAGCCTGATCCTGGTGATCACTTTGTAAGGCATAAAAACATCGAATCAGTATGTTGTGCACCTGAAAATAAAATAGTATTGTGTGCCGATTATACCTTAAGGAATAAAAAAAAAAAAAAAAAAAAAGAAATGGGTGACATCCAGGGGAAAAAATAGTAAGAATAATGTCTGATTTCTTACCATAGACAATGTGAGCCAGAAGAAATAGGCACAACACACTTAAAGTCCCGAAGGAAGAAAAAACTGCCAACTGAATTCTCCATTGAGAGAAACGATCCCTCAGAAATGGATGTAAAATAAAGGCAGTTTTGCGAGCCACCAACTGTGACACTGTCACCCACAGACCCCGCACTACAAGAAACGGAGTCTGAAAACAGTATAAAAGGCCACATTTTACATTTTCTTAAGAAAAAACCACATGACTTTTTCCTTAAAAAGATTACATTTTAACACTAAAATATGGAGACAGTTTTAATACTACAGCGATAGATTTGCTCTATATGGTGTACATATACAACGAAACAGCACTGAGTACAGAGCAGCAACGTGAAATACACCGTCTCAAGTCGCCCCTAATTTCCGGCAAGGGACCCGATCTTCACTATGAGTAGAACGGGCCAAGTTGAAGGTGGAGGCTGTAATCCCTAAAGTCACTGAAGACCTAATGCAAAGACATGCAGATAGAAAGCCAACAGGGAAACCAGAGGAAATAACACAGTATTTTACTGACACAAAAGAGGGACCGGAAGGAGGAACAGACCCGCCGCGCCAGAGCGGGGTGACTGGAGAACAAGTAGGAAAGCGGCGGACCTCCCGGGCCAGTCCCTGCATCCGGGGTGAAGGGACTGCACGCCAGTGGAGGAGGGGTCTGGGACGGGATAAAAGGCAGGAGCCGCGGGTGCTGCCCACACAGACTCCGTTTACATCCAAATACAAAGTGACTGAGAGGAAAGAGACGGAAATAGATAAAGGAAAAAAAGAAGACATAAGCGGAAGCATTAAAACTGCAGTGCTGCCCAGCCGGCGTGGCTCAGGGGTTGAGTGTCGACCTACGAACCAGGAGGTCAGGGTTCAATTCCCGGTCAGGGCACAGGCCCGGGTTGCGGGCTGGATCCCCAGTGGGGGGTGTGCAGGAGGCAGCCCATCGATGTTTCTCTCCCTCTTTCCCTATCTCTCTCTAAAATCAATAAAAACATATTTTTTTAAAAATAAAACCAATAGTAACATCTCCTCGGTGAGAATAAAAGGGAAGGAGAACTAGACGGGGCCACAGGCACCGCGGGAGCCTGCACCGCGCCTTCCTCGGGGACTGACAGCACAGTCAGGGGAGAAGCCCGTGGGGACAGGGGCCATCTGAAGGCCACTTCCATCGCGGCCTCCTGGACCTCCACAGAACGCAGCTAACCGGGGCACGCAGAGTCCGGTCTGCGGTGGAATCCAGTGCATCTCCAGAGATGCCCGAAGAGCCGCCTCACACAGCGTGTCCCCTGCCCACAGGGCAGCCCACGGAAAAGCCCCCGGCACTCAGGCCGCAGGGAATCGCCGTCCCGTCCTTGGGGACTCGGGGGCAATTGTCTACCCCTGCCGCTTTCCACGCAGCGCCGAACCGGGTGGGTCCCTTCACCCTAAGTGTACCCTCGCGGTGGGAAAACAATACAAACATGAATAAACAATAACAGAAGAAACCCTCTTTGGCGTGCCCACCACCGTAACCGCCTGCTGGCCCCGTATTGGCAACGGCTATGTTTAGGGTGCACTTTGCTTCCTCCTCCTTGCGAAACAGCCGTCGGGCAGTGGAAAGCTGCTGGCGCAAGGTTGGGCCCCTAACTGCGGGTCCCCGGGGGTCTGAGCGGCTGCATTCATCCCGGTGGGAGGAGCTGCTGTGTCAGTCCCGGGAGCCACGGAAACGGACGAGAGCTTGGTGCCCATCGGCATGGATGCGTCCCCACCGAGTCCCAGCCTCGCCGCCCCGCAGGGAGAAGCCTTTCCCTGCGGCGTCTCCGGGCGCGAACTCCGAAGCCAGAAGGAATCACACGCGTGGCGTGGAGCCGAAGCCAGGGCAGTCATGTTGTGTCCGCAGCATGAAACGTGGAGGGAATACCTCAAAGCCAACATTAATTTAATAACCCTTCAGCCTCTTCCTTCTTCAAGGAGAGAGAATATGATAAAACACTTCATTAGGCAAAACCTCAGCAGAGAAAGAGGGAGGTGTGTTTTTGTAGAAGAACTTTGTAAATTGTGAGAGAGCGAGAGCGAGAGAGAGAGAGAGAGAGAGCACACCAGGGAGAGTGTGTGGCCTCGTCTGCGCGGGCAGCTGTGGAGCTCGCTCAGCCCCCGGCGGAGGGCAGAGGAGGGGCAGGTGCCCGGGACCCCGCTCAGCCCACACTCATCCGTACCCAGCAAGTCCATGAGGCTGAACCACACAGCCTGTCAGACCACGCCGTCTCTAGAATCCAGACAGAGACCCAAGTCTGATTCAAGAACCGGAAACAGTCTAAACTAAACCACGCCTTCGGGAAACTGTGGAACTCCTTTATCTTTTCTAAAAATATATATTTTTTAATTGATTTCAGAGAGGAAGGGAGAGGGAGAGAGAGAGAGAAGCATCAAGGATGAGAGAGAATCATGGACCGGCTGCCTCCTGCACGCCCCACAGTGGGGATGGAGCCCACAACCTGGGCATGTGCCCTGACTGGGAATCGAACTGTGACCTCCTGGTTCCTAGGTCAACGCTCAGCCCTTGAGCCCCGCCTCCCACCGTTCTAAGTCTCGGGGCTGAAGGAAGGGGGGCTGGGATAGACAGCTCAGAGGCAGCGCAGGTGCAGGTAATGGAGCCGCGCGGCGTCGGGAGCCGAGAGGAGAGATAAAAGGGAGAGAGGCGGCGGCTCTGGAGAGAATGAAGGGGGTTTGGGAGTAAGAGGAGCCTTTCTTCTAGTGGTTCATTTCCTTCCTCTTTAGTCCGGAGTGATAAAAGCAAATAAATGTGTGTTAGAATCACAGCCGTCGTCCAAGGCCATTATAGCAAGACATTATCTTCCCGGCCCAAGACTGTCAGTTCTTAATGTGGAAAGCACGCAACGTGGATTAAGATATCACAGGCAAGCGGGGGAGGCGGTCAAAGTGACAGAGCCTCAGGGAGCCTCAGGCTCTCCCTTCGTTTCCTCTCCGAAGGAGACCCCAGCGGGGCTGCTCCCGGCCAGCTGGGTGGAGGGAGGGACCCGCTAGCTCCATGGGGCAGAGCCCGCAAGCCTTCCTTGCTCCCGACACGCTCCTGCCTGAACCGAGGCCAATCCCCAGGATCGAAATAGGGAGACTTTAACTGCCACCCCTCCCTGGGTGCCAGAGATCTCCGGGGAGCTGGTGGGCGGAAACCGCTGACAACTCCCTAGAGAGGAGGCCGGGTGCAGGGCCCGAGGCAGGACCCACACCGGCTGGGTCACCTCCACTCCAGTCAGGCCCCCGGGAATGAGGCCCCGCCCACACTCTGGGGCTTTCAAACCTTGAACACGTGGGTTTGGGTCAACAGGAGCCTCCTGCTCCCCAGGCCCAGCAGCCCTGTCCCCAGACCCAAGGGACGCTGCCGTCCACGTGCGTCCGACCGGGTGGGGCTCAGACCTGGAATCCAGGTATGTGCCCTTGACCAGGAATCACCGATGCTCTAACCCAGTGATGGCGAACCTATGACACGCGTGTCAGCACTGACACGTGTAGCCATTTCTGATGACACGCGGCCGCTGAGGCGGCCGCATGCCGAGGATGAAACATTTGCTGCTCCTGAGGATGAAACATTTGCGAAATAATGTTTTTTCCTCAAAGTGACACACTACCCGAGTTATGCTCAGTTTTTTGGCGAAGTTTGACACACCGAGCTCAAAAGGTTGCCCATCACTGCTCTAACCACAGAGCCAAACCGGGCAGGGCAAAAGCATCACTTTTCAAGGATGAAAAACTAAGAAAATGCACTCACTCACCGTCACATTCATGGAGCCCACACTTGACAAGGGGGTGACCCCTAATTCGAAAGGCCGTGGCCACGCCCTTCCTGCGGCCTCCCCGAGACACCCCCCCCCTCTGGAATAGCAGCTCTCAGGGCTCCTGATCTGAAACACCCCCAGTCTCTGGGAGGCAGTCAGACGTGATCTCAGACTCTCCCGCATGGTAGCTTTCACCCGCTCCGCCGCAGTTTCTGAGTCAGCGCATTTCCATCCATTGCATTTGCTAAGATCTCGGAGATGTCATCTGTAATAACCCCGCTGGCCGCCCGAGCCAGGCCGACCCACATGACTGTCAGTGGCTTGCAGCCTGGCTGAGAGCAACTCCAGCCCCGTGAGCAAGCAAACGGCCGCCTGCCCGCCAGCCCGCCCGCCCGCCCGCCCCGCCGCCCGGAGCTGCCTCGGGCCGAGTCAAGAATCGCTTCATCAGAGAAACTGCCCGGGCAGAGCTGCCCGCCAGAGCCTCCCCTGAGGCCCTCCTGTCCGTGCCTGGGCTGTGGCATGTGAAGGAGGCATGTCTCCCTGGACGGGCCCCCCTCCTCAGTATGGGCTCTCACCCGATACTGCTCTCACCTTCACTCCTCCCCCGCCCAGGTGCCCTCCTCCTACCACCCACCTGGCAGGTATTTCCCCGCTGTCACTCAGGGACCCTGGGCCCTCTGAGGACACCAAGCCATTCCAAAGGGAAATACAGGGTGATTTCTGGGGGTCACGGCATGCTGATGCCCCCTCTGCCCCCCTCCATCCTCCCCCCCCCCCCCATTCAGCCGGAGGTGTGTTTATTGGGTCCTTTGGCCTGGTTCATGCAGCTTCTTAAGACAATGCAGCTGGCTGGCGTGGCTCGGGTTGAGTGTCAACCTATGAACCAGGAAGTCACGGTTGGATTCTCGGCCAGGGTACAGGCCCGGGTTGCAGGCTCCATCCCCAGTGTGGGGCGTGCAGGAGCAGCCAGTCAATGGTTCTCTCTCATCATTGATGTTCCTCTCTCCCTCTCCCTTCCTCTCCAAAAGGAGAACCGTGATTGACCCCGCCTCTCCCCGTGGCCGTGTTACAAGGTGCGGGGCTAGGAGATCGTGGCAACCAAGGTGACGTTTTCCTGTTAGCTGTCCTCTGAATTAGCGGCGGTGTTAATATAGGGCAATATGGCCGTAATTAGCAGGCCTTCGGAATTGTTACATCTGCTCCCTCTTGTCCTTGTTCATCACCCAGCCCTCTGGTCACCAAACTGCCCGAGGAGAGAAGAAACGCCTAAAGATGCCATCAGATTTTCAATCCCATTAAATACATAAAAGTGTCTCCCTGTGTTATTCATGTGATAGCCACGGCCCAAGCAAACCATGGTTTGTTGAGTATTGTACCACAGCCTGCTGATGCTGTGCAGTAAAGTGGACTTTCATATTTAAGATGGTCTGTAAAGTTTGAACATTTCCCAAGAAAGATCTCATGGTTTAAAACTAAATTAAGCCCTAACCGGTTTGGCTCAGTGGATAGAGCATCGGCCTGCGGACTGAAGGGTCCCAGGTTCGATTCCAGTCAAGGGCATGTACCTTGGTTGCGGGCACATCCCCAGTAGGGGGTGTGCAGGAGGCAGCTGATTGATGTTTCTCTTTCATCGATGTTTCTAACTCTCTATCCCTCTCTCTTCCTCTCTGTAAAATATCAATTAAAAAAAATCTAAATTAAATGCAGGTGGCGACAAATGAGCCCCTCGGAGCCGCCTGCAGGCCGGGCCCTTTGGAGCGGCCGGAATTCCGAGGCGGCGCAGGCTTTGGTGTCCGGAGCGCTGAGACGCAGAGGGCCTCATGGCTGCCATTCTGAGAAGCGTCTGACTGCGGCGGCTCCTCTGCCTCTGCGGTCCAGTCCAGGCATTTGGGGGTCAGCATCCTGGGCTCGGCTCCCGCCGGGTCCTGTGACCACCCCGTAGGAGTTCTTGGTCTTTCGGTAAAGCTACACCCATGGTTCTCCAACCACCCGTACCTGCAGGAGTCAGTGCGGCCCTCAGGGCACCGCAGCCAGCCCTGCGCCCTCCGGGGCTGCTCCCAACGGCTCCTCTGCTGGGGCCTCGCAGGGCTCCCCTCGTGCCCCCACCCGTGGCCGTCACACCTCCTCCAGGAAGCCTTCTGGCACTCACTAAGTTCTTTTGTTGTTGTTCATCCTCACCCGAGGATATTTTTTCATCGATTTTTAGAGAGAGTGGAAGAGAGAGGGAAAGACAGAGAGAAACATCGAGAGAGAAACATATCGATCGGTTGCCTCCTGCACGCCCCCTGACCAGGGCCCAGGCTGGGGAGGAGCCTGCAACCAAGGTGCATGCCCTTGATGGAAACCGAACCCAGGACTTTTAGGTCCACAGGCCGATGCTCTATCCACTGAGCCACACCCACCAGGGCCACTTACCTAACTCCTACTCACTTGAAGACCCAGCATATTCCAAAGAGAACCCCTCCCAGCATCCCTCATGCAAGAGTCTCCTTTTCCCTGTAACTTATCAGACACCCCCTTTTCCTGTAACCTATCCCACGCAGACCCCCCCTTTCCCTGTAACACATCCCACGCAGACGCCACAGGGTGCATCTGTAGGCAGCTGCCGGATGGTGTGCACACCCCCCACACTGCACATGCTCACAACACAAAAACTAGTTCCTTCTCCCACTCTGCAGCGCAGACATGCCCACGTGACACCATGCCTGGCGCCCAGCCAGGAGAGCGAGGGCCAGGCTGCCGGAGGCCTTGCAATCCCTGTCCGGGTCCGATACCTCATTCCGTCCGCAGATTGCCTCTCAGCCCTCATGACCAGCGCTCAGCGGCGCAGCCCCGGTGATGGATTTCAGACGAGGCCCGAGGAGCAGTTGCTCTGCTTTTAAGTTCCGGTTCCCCTGGGACTCTCCTTCGGCCGGACTCGGGGCAGCCTCCCTCCCACAAGCCTCCGTCAGTAGAGGCCTCGGCATTCACAGACGCACGGACTCTCCCTGTTGAGCCCACGGTGACTGTGCTGCTCAGGATGAATTGTGACCAAACGTGCAGAGGACCCGTAGGCTAGGGGTATTGACTTTGCTTCTGCTTTAGTCAAGGTTAAGGGCACTCACAATGACGGAGCTGCCGGGCGGGGATTTCCCACCCTTGATTAACAGGGCCCCTCAGCCAGCGAACGGATGGCCTTCCCGTGATGGACCGCGGCAGCGGGCTCGGCGGGGCCTGGTTCTGGGGAGTTTCGAGGTATTGGATTGGAGAGGCGTCTGGCTGCTGACTGTTGAGTGGGGCCTGGAAGACAGGACTGTAGAGAGGCGTGGACTGAGCCGGGGGCGGGGACAAGGGAACGCCGGCAGCTGCCCGTTGTGGGCCAGGAGGCACCGGCGGTGTACGTCCCGGCCTGGGTCCTGAGCGAGGGGGAACATTGACGCCGATGGCAGCCAAGTTGACACGTAGGATCAGCCATCACATCCTCCACGTGTAAGACCCTGCACAGGAAGAGCGGCAGGAAAGCTCGCAGGTGGCAGCCTCCGGAGGACGGTGTTCTCCCGAGAGCGTGAACCGCAGGCTGGAACACAGGCAGCCTGAAGTCCGGAGCCAGAGCGCCCAGCATCGCCTAGAACAGGCGTCCTCAAACTACGGCCCGCGGGCCACATGCGGGTGTTTTTGCCGTTTTGTTTTTTTACTTCAAAATAAGATATGTGCAGTGTGCATAGGAATTTGTTCATCGTTTTTTTTAAACTATAGTCTGGCCCTCCAACGGTCTGAGGGACAGTGAACTGGCCCCCTGTTTAAAAAGTTTGAGGACCCCTGGCCTAGAACACCTGGAGCGGGGAGTCTCAGAGAGACCTCAGGCTGGTCGCTGCCCTGTGTTGTGGATGAAACAAATGCAAGTTCACTCCCCTCACATTAGACTTCAGTCCAGGCTGTCAACCCCTGGGTCCTTGGCACCAAGTCACCACCAACAGGAATCCCCACTTAGGGAGCAGTGAGAGACCATGCCCACCAGTATCGGGAAGGGAATGTGCACTGGTTGAGCCTGACTTATATAAACAGGAGTCCCCGCCCCTAGCCCCTGATTGGTTCCTCCTCATGCAAATTTAGAGGACTCTAAATTCTCACCGTTTGACTGGTCCAAAGAGCACTGTCCTGATTGGTTGGAATGGAACCACCTTGATTGGCCAATGAAGATGCTCATGAGGATATTGCCATGTAGCTTTGATTGGATGCGGGGCATCTCAGTCCTATTGGTTAAAATAGGATTCCCGGAGCTCCTTTATAAGGGCTGGCTCGGAGGGCAGGAGCTGGGTGCAGGCAGGGCTGGCAGATTGGCGGAGGCCCCTCCTCCTGTGTGGCTTCCTGTTCAAGGTGGCTGCTAGGCTCCGCCCCCAGGAAACCTACCTGGTGGGTATCTTCTTTCTTGGGTGGACAAGGCTGACAGCAGTGTGCAATCTTGGGGCCTCACCTGGCTTCCACGGTCTCCAAGAAGGGGAGCGGGCTGGAGGAGAGTCCGGGGACACCCATCCCTCTTACTCACTATGCACTGAGCAGGATTTAGTCACATGACCATGCCAGCTGCAGTGAGGGCTAGCAAAGGGGAGCCAGCCGTGCACCTGGGAGGGAGCAGAAAGAGGTTTGGTGACTGGGCGGCCCGCCCCTGCCACCCACCTCCTGGGCCCACGGACTCCTCTTAGAGAGGAGTTGCTGGCGACGTAGATTAGAACAGTGCCTGGCCTCGCAGCCCGCGGGCACTGGCTGCTCCGGGAGATTAAAGAGAGGAATGTCTTTGATGCATCAGAGCAAGGCGTTTCTGAAGACAGTGCTCACTTAACAGAAGTCCCGTCCCCCCACCCCCGGTGTTCCCTGGTGGCCTCCCACTGGGGATGTCACATAGGAATTTGAATTTTTAAAAAGTGATCTGCTTGCAGGAGCCCACATGTGGCAGGACGCTGATGTTGGTACTGACAGACACTGCGGTCTTTAATGCAGCCGCCCTCCAATCCTGTCTCCACAGAGAAGCGTGATGCTTCACAGGGTGAGGTGTAGAATCAGAGTCAGGGTGGATTTGGGTCTTGGCTCTGCCATGTACTCCTCCTGTGACCTTGAGCTGCCGGCTGGCGTGTCACTGAGCTTCGGTTCCTGTGACCGTGACCTGGGAATGGCACAAATGCCTCAGGGAGCGACCACAGGCAGAGCATTTAAAGAGCACAGCGAGGCCCGGCCCCATGTGGCTCAGAGGCTGAGCATCAACCCATGGACCAGGAGGTCACGGTTCGATTCCCGGTCAGGGCACATGCCCAGGTTGCGGGCTCCATCTCTAATAGAGGGCGTGCAGGAGGCAGCCAAGTGATGATCCTCTTTCATCAATGTTTCTATCCCTCTCTCCCTTCCCCTCTCTCTAAAAATCAATAAAAACATATTAAAAAAAAAAAAAAAGACCGACCCTCTCTTACCTCCACAAGGTTATGAAGTTCTGCTTCTCACATTTACATCTTAATCCACTGGAATCTGCTTGTGGAGTGATGTGAGAATCACATTCTCATTTCCTTCCCACAGGAAAGCAGATGTCTGAGTGGCATTTATCGGAAAGTCCGTCCTTTCTCCTGAATCGCACACCAAGTTCCCAGAAACGTGTGGTTGTTTCTAGGCCGGGGACTGGGACACGCTTCCTATAAAGAGCCAAATAGTAAATATTTGAGGTCTTCTGGGAAGCCCTCCTCGCCGAGACTCACCTCTGCCATTGTAGGGCAAAGGCTGCTGGGAATACAGAGGGAGTGGCAGCTCGCCATTCTAATAGTTACCCCGGAGGCAATACCACGCTTCTTAAGAATGTGTCTTTATTGTTGAAAGTCCCCCTTCTTCCCCCATTAACCTCCTCCTCACTCCCACACCCTCCCCAGGCCTTCCCCACACGATTGTCTGTGTCCACGGGTTATGCATACCACACTGTTGACACATTGTAACTTCATAATATGTCTTAATGTCCAATAGGAAAGCGCCACCTCTTTCCTCTTCCTCTTGAGAATCATTATGATTATCCTCGGGCTTTAATCCTCCCCAGCACATTGTAGAAGTGATTTTGACAAATGCAATTGGACTTTTTGTTGGAACTGCACTGAGTTTCTAGATGATGGCCTAGAACATCTGAGCTCTGTAGGCCCCTCCTCCAGGCTCCCGTCCACGTCACCTTCCACCGAGTTCTCTCTCATCACCCGCGTGGCCTCAGCAGGACAAAGCTCACCACCCTTAGCACAGCCCACAGGACCTTTTTCACCGGGTTTTTTGTTGTTAATATATTTTTACTGATTTCAGAGAGGAAGGGAGAGGGAGAGAGAGATAAACATCAATGATGAGAGAGAATCATGGACCAGCTGCCTCAGGCACGCCCCCTAGTGGGGATGGAGCCCACACCCTGGGAATTGAATGGTGACTTCCTGAATCGTAGGTCAACGCTCACCCACTGAGCTATGCTGGCTGGGTTTCACTGGGCTCTTATTTAACGTCCACCCTTCTCCTCCCCCACCCAACACCCAAGGCACCTAATACCCAGCCATGCGAACACTTAGCAGCTCCTCCAATGCCCCGCCCTTTCTCTCTGCTCAGTGGTGTGTCCACCTCAAACCTTCCCTGCTTTTACCTGCCAATTTCTCCTCCAGAGTCAGCTCAGGCACCATCCCCTTGTGAGCCACCCCCAACCTCCAGGCCTGAGCTCCCGCCGCTGTCCCAGGTGCTGACCTGTCACTCCACCTGGGGCTCAGGAGAGGGTGGGCTCCGGGAGGGCAGGGTACCGTCTGATTTGCTCTCAGTAGAGCCCACGGTGCCCCAGGCCCAGCATGTGGCCGGCACCGAGTAGTGCTGGCTGCACAAGTGGAAGAAGGGAGATGCAGTGAGCAGCCGGAGCACAGACCCTTCAACTGTTCACAGTTGACGCACGAACGTGTGCTTCCGGAGCCGCGAGTCTGGAATGGTCCCTCCTCAGGACCCCGGGGACCTTCGCCTTTTGCGGGTCCAGACTGCAGGAACGGGGCTGCAGGGGCGGTGAAGGGCCTGCGTGCTGACCCGGCCTTCAAAACAGAGTGCAGCCAGGAGGGTTCCTCTCCTTTCTGACCTTGTCTGTGCACGGGAGTTGGGGAGGGGAAGTCAGTGCCCGGAGACCCCAGCCCGCCCTGCCCGTGGCCTGCAGTGGGTCCCCGAGAGTCCCTGTTACTGGCAAAGACAGTGGACCAGCCCACGTGGCACCTGCAGGTCCCACAACAAATGTCTTCCCCCAATTGCTGGAAGGGTGCAGCCGAGGCCAGGGCTCCCTAATTTTACGTGCATTTGCCTGAGAACAATATCCATGTAAGACACGCCCCAGGGATGTCCTCAGGGGCAGAAGAAGCTGTTTCTTGGGAATAAAGAGTCCTTAGCAGAGGACTGTGAGGGGTTCACCTCCCAGAGCAAGAGCATCACACACACACACACACACACACATACACACACACATGCATGCACACTCACACACACATGTGGTGCACACACATGCTGAAGTGTCCCACCAGCAAGGGACAGAACTGGGGCACACCCAGGCCACCACCCCAGGCCTCATGCAGGAGCACCTGGGCCCCGGTGGATAGCTGTCGTCCCCACATCAGGTAAGTGTGGGGCGCCCAATCCCCGTTCCCGAAGAGCTACCAGATGAAGCGATCTGTGCCGCCGCCGACACTAATATTAAGTATTGATCACCGCGCCGCGGGAGTCCTGAGCCGCCCTCTCTGGCCGCTGAGTCTGGCGGCAGCAGCATCTAAATTGTGTGAGGGGAAGTTTTTTACCTGAAGGCCCCTAACTCACTCCCGGTCAATAGCCGGCGGCCACCTGCTTTGCGCATTGCAAACCCTCCAGCTCCGCAGCAGAAGGAAGCGGAGAGGAGGACAACCTGGTTCTTGGAAAAAAGACGACAGCATCGCACTGAGCCGACCACGCAGGCTGGTCATTACGTGAGTTTTTGAGTCAGACGCTGAGCCAACCAAAGTGAAAAAACCAATGGTCCTGGTGTGAAAGGATCAATATTCGCTGAGCACCTGTGTGCCAGACACCCCATTTGTCTGATGGCCCTGCAAAGGGGGTCACCATGCCCACCTCCCGGGAGATGCCTGCCATTCAGCGAGGATACGCAGCAGCTCAGCGTGAGCGGTGGGGCTGAACATTAAACACTGTCTCCAGTAAGAAACAGGTGGAGTCCAAGGTGGCGGCTTGGAGAGTTTGTTTTGTTTTTTAAAAAATATTTGTATTGATTTCAGAGAGGAAGGGAGAGGAGGAGAGATAGAAACAGCAATGATGAGAGAGAATCATGGACCAGCTGCCTCCTGTATGCCCCACATTGGGGATCAAGCCCACAACCCGGGCCTGTGCCCAGACAGGGAATTGAACTGTGACCTCCTAGTTCATAGGTCGATGCTCAATCACTGAGCCATGCCAGCTGGGCAAATTAATAATTTTTATTACTCCACCAGGATTTCCCTTCCCGGCTGTGCGGAGATAACAGGACTTCCTATGAGCCGCCACTGTTGTGAGTGCGTCGCCCTGAACACTTCGCAGTCGTCCCCTGAGGAAGCGCAGGTCCCCAGGACAAGGCTCCAGCCGAGGCCTCGGTGCTGCGGGACGCCGGGAGACAGGCAGTGGCGACGTCTGTGGTGCCTTCGCACCCGTGGGCATCCCCCACGCGGACCCCCACCACGGTGGACTCTGCTCTCTTTTCACGCTAGAGACCATGTCCCCGAAGTATTTATGAGCCAGAGAGTTCCTAGGAGCTGGTGAAAAACCGCTCACCACGGGAGATCCAGTGCATTGGCAGACTCCCAGCAACCCAATGTGCTGGTAACTGGCTCGGTAATGAGTCTCTTCCATGTAAATGGGGTCATTATTACCCATTTGTCAGCTCCCCAGTGAGTCCTGAGCGGCTTCCCCACCTGGGCGTGTCCAGCCCCTCCCTGCCCCGGGCATGGTGGGAAGAGGGAGAAAGTGGGGCTGACAGACCGGCATCCTCGGAGCTGGGATTTAACATTCAGAACAGGAAGGTGTTAAGGAGACTTGCAATGAACTGTTATAAAAACAGGGTTTGATTGAGGGAGCTGGCACGTCATGCAAATGAGCACTTTGTCCCATGATTCATTGCTATCAGGAGAACTAATGTGTGCAGCCGAGGAGCGAGGACTAATGGGACGCATAATAACTGTCGATTTAAACCTGCAGAGACTTCATCAAGAGGCCTGGAGGAGACCGCGCTCTGCGGCCACAACAGGTGGGGGAGGGGGCAGGCAGCAGGGGGAGGAGCGGGGAAATTAGGGGGATCGAGGCAATGGCGGTAATAACATGAAGGCCCATTAGGCAGGGGCCTCGCCTCCGCCACGGGATGCCACAGAACTACCACCCTGGGAACCTGCACAGGAAACCCGCACCATTCCCGCAGAGACGGTGGACTCTCCCGCCCTCCAGGCTGCTTCTCAGGCAGCCCCCACACGCCTCCTCCCTTTATTCAGACTGAACTTCCTGCACGAACCCACATACCCATCTTAGAGCATTGACCCCAGAAAGAGCTGGTGCCCGGCGCAAAGTGGGACTGGCAGGACTCCATCCTTAGATAAGCAACTAGTTACTGAGCACCTACTGCGTGTTACTGAGCACCTACTGCGTGTTACTGAGCACCTACTGCGTGCCGATGGTGAATGGGGCCATGTTCCTGCCGTCATGAGCTGGCAGAGGGAGTGACACCTGGGGCGGGTTCCCCACATGAGACACAGGCTCTGCCAGGCCCCACGTGTTGCCGGGGGAGTGCCACCACACAGCAGCCAGCGACAGGCCCTGAACACATGGATCCCTTTCTGGTAGGAGGCCGGCGATTGCCCAGAGGTCATTTGAGAGCTCTGACTCCGAGGCTCAAGAGACCCATTCATTCCTTTCGGTGCCTCTTCATTCTCAACGTGATCACGACACGCTGGTGCCCACAAGTCAACAATTCTAGTCACTCCGTAATGTTTTCAACCAAGTTCCAATGTTTAAAACCTGGGAGATCCAAATGTAGATTTCTGACATCTTTCAGAAACGTAACTCCCTACACTGACGCTGCAGCCGGGGTGACAGCAGCCGGCGGGGGCTGCCCCTTCCGCTCTGTCACTCGCCACAGTTCCCACGGCTCCGCGTGGATGGCAGCCGCCCTGTTCCACTCCCTCGCTTTCCCAGCTTCTGTGGGACTTACTTTTTCTGCCCTGGCTGCACGGCCGCGTGCACGGCGGCTGCGGAAAAGCCTCTAACCAGGTACAATGCAGGGTTTCACTTGATTACAACCTCACAATAATCAGCCACTGGGAGTACGTCTGTCTCCTTTGCAGAGCAACAACCACACACAATCACCCTCCGCCCCTCCTGTGGCCCAGGCCTGGGCTGGGCACTCCGGGGATGTCTCTACAGATGGTGGCCATGGGAAACCACGGGCCGGGGAGCTGACGGCAGTCCCGAGGCAGGTGGGCAGCGGTTTGTGTGGGCGCTGAGGCCACCTCCCCTGCCCTCCAGCCAGGTGGCTCCTCAGTGGTGTCCCGCGTGCTTCTCATGGGACCAGAGCAGGCCCCCTGGTCTGTGCGGTGGCTGAAGGTCCAGGAGGCCAGAATTAACACCCACAGAGTGGTTTAAAGGAAAACGATTCCAGAACTGTAGAGGCAAAGCAACCCTCCACATCCAATTGCTCATGTGACATCAAGTCACCATGCTGCCTCTTTTCCCTCCAGGGACGGTGATGACGTTTCAGAGCAGCCTGACCAAGTGTGGCAGTGGGGGAGGGGGGCACTGACCGGTGTGAGTCCCAGGTCAGCTTTCACCACTCTGCCCAGACCCCCACCCCCACCACCCGCAGGGCACCTGGTTTCCCCAGGATCGGTGTCCTGGAAGGACTGGTGGTGAACTTAAAACTCCATTGCCATCATCACACAAATGGCTAATCATCATCTTTTAAACTAATGTTTCAAATTCAGCCTAGCCAGTGTGGCTCAGTAATTGAGCGTTGACCTATGAACCAGGAGGTCATGGTTCGATTCCCAGTCAGGGCACATGCCTGGGTTTCAGGTTTGATCACCAGTGGGGGGAAGAGTGGAGGTGTGCAGGAGGCAGCCAATCATTGATTCTCTCTCATCGTTGATGTTTCTATCTCTCTCCCTTCCTTTCTGAAATCAATAAAAATGCATTAAAAAATAAAATGTTTCAAATTCAAACAACTTTGGGAAGTAAACTTTGCAAAAACCTTTGTGCTGAGCAGAAGTAAACAGCTTTCTTTCCAAGCAGACACCAGAGCCTTCCCTACGCTCAGGATCAGCGGCACGACTTGTGGGGCCTGGTGCAACATGAGAGCTTGGTGAAGAACTGCAAGAAAACCACCGCAGGCAAAGCACCGGGCTCAGAGCCTCTCTGGGGAGGAGCCTTGTGAACCGCCCTGCGTGCTGTGCCGACATCCCTGACCAAAAAGGAGAACAGAGGTCACCATGTGTCCTAATGAATCCAACCCTGGAATTACAGTTCTGTAAAACACACAGGGAAATCCTACTTTAAGCCAAATTCTCACCCTCCTCTTTCCCCCAAGCTCCAAGACACGGGGAGAGAGAAGGACTTCAGGACCTTACATGGAACCCCAGGACAACCACACATAGGAAGAGAAGCCACTCTGTCTGCTGGGTCTTCCTCATCTGTTAGGTCAGCTCCCGTGTTTGTGTTTGGAGATTTGGGGGCGGGGGAGGGACAGGTCCACCAGTAGTTTCTGCTTATCCCTTATTTTGCTTCATTCTTTTGAACAGAGCCCAACATCTCTGACCCGCCAAAATAAATTTCCGGCAATAGCAGCAGGCAATTTACAGTGATGGATGAATAGAACAAAAACAGTACACTTTGGCCAGGGATGGTGCACAATTCTGTACTTAGAAAGCCAGCATTGTTGAAGAGCCGCCAGTTCTAAAGCCTCCTGCTTTTGTCTGCTCCCCGGGGGGCCTCATGATACTGCTTGGGAAATGGCCTTCCTGGTCTCCTCTTTCAGGTTATGTATGGTTGAGGGGGAGTTTGGGGGTAGGTGGTGGGGAGCCCCCACTCCCCGTAGGGCCCTGCTCATGGAGGCCCAGGCCCAGTGAGTTGCACGAGGCTGGCTCAGGTCAGCACCCCGGACAGCTCCCATCTCTGGTTGGAGGCTGTGAGAGGATGCTGATCCCTGTATGCCCTCGTGTCAGCACCCCGGACAGCTCCTGAATGGGTTGGAGGCGGTCAGAGGATGCCGCCCCAGCGTGCCCCGTGCCAGCACCCTGGACAATTCCTCTCTTGTGTTTGGGGCGGGAGAAGATGCTGGTCCCGGAGTCAGAACCCTGGACAGCTCCTGCCTTGGGTTAGAGGACATGAGAGGATGCTAATCCCAGCATGGCCCCTGGGCCAACAGAGGCAGAGCCTGTAAGCTGGACCACAGGGGGTCCCCTGATTAAGGGCACAGTCAAAAGGAGCACCCAGGCTCAGGCAGAGGTCTTTCCTCTTAGCCAAAGCGCCGCTCAGCGGGGACATCCCTCCAGCCAGCATCCTTACCAGGACACACACACGGTTACCACCTGCTAAGCACCCGCTACACACCAGGCACTGGGCACATATCACATTCACCAATGCCCTCCACGTCAGCATCACAGTTATTCTCATCAGTCTCACTCCAAACAAGGAAAGCAAAGCTCAGAGTGACTCAGGGTCCTGCCTGCAGCCACACAGTAAGGAAAGAGGCAGACTTGTCCAGAACATACGTGCTGAAAATACCTCACGGTTGTCTGTCATGAATGGCTACCTGGGCTTTGTCAGCTACTGGATCTTCCCTCTGGAGGTCCGCAGAGAGATATTTGGAGGAGGGGAGGTAGAGAGAATGAGAGAAAATCAGAGAATGTGTAACCTGAAGATCCTTCTGCTTTACATTCAATGCACAGCTAATTGTACCAGTGGGGGGAACCTCCCAGAAAAACAGCATTTAAAAATGCATGAAAGCACCCGAGTTTGCACGGGGCGGGGCGGGGGGGTGTAAGCTGCTCCAATGCCTGGGGCCCACACTGGGGACGAACGAGGGTGGCAGGGGCGAGGCCTGAAGGAGCTGGGACAGGGATCAAGTTCGCTCCTTTACTTGTTAGTCAGATATCTGTGTACGTCGCCAGCCAGCCAGTCCAGGCTGGGAATGTTTTTCTATCACACCACCTGCAGGATGTCATCTTGGAATAAAGGAAAGTCCTTCGTAGCAGATTCATTTTGCACTCTTCCCCTAAGCATGGCCTGCCCCTGCTTGGCTGGTTTCCACTGGTGAGTGAACTGGTTCCCGGCTGACACCTGCGAACCACTGATCCTTCTTCTACCCACAAGGAAGCATGTCTTTAAAAAATAAATAAAATGTGGAACCATGATCCATCCTCTTAAGTGTTTATTTCCAGGCATGTGACTGCTCCCCGTGACCAGACCCCTGAGCAGCCCCGGGTCCGTCCAGGCACCTGGCTCGGCCAACCTGTGGTCCGGACGCCACGAGAATAGTGTGCAAGCTCCCAGATCATTTTCTCTAGAGGCCACTTGGCAATCTTTTCTGCTCCTAATGACTGTTATGGCAAGCAGCAAATTGGTAATTGCAGCATCTCAGAACAGACATATTTAGGGGATCAGTGACCAAAGGAAAGTCAGATTTAAGTCACATCAGCTGCTGCCATCCGTGCATTTTGGTCTGGTTGTATTTGTCTCTGAAGGGAAGAAGAAGAGGACTGGTGAGTGGAGAGGGCTGGAGCCCCCCCCCCCCCCCCCCCCCCCCCTCTCGTTAGACATGGCACAGGTCTTTTCCAGCTCTGTATAGCTAATACAAGGGGGAGGGCGGTGTGCACGGACCAAGGTGGAGTCGTGTCTTGCTTGGCAGTGAGAGGCTGAAGTCATCGCAGGAGGTGAAAACTGCTGTCAAAATGACCTTCGAAAACTCTGGGCAGACGCTGGAGTTGATGCTGCTTCCGCGTTGCATCACCAGACCCTGGCTGTGTGTGGAAGTCATTCTATAGAAACAGTCACACACAAGAGTCCTCCCTGCTGGGCGAGGCTCCCGCTGCGAGAGGCGCGTGTGCAATGGGACGGATCAGAGGGAGGGAGTGTCCCTCTCCCCGGGCCCGCTGGGCGCCCACGCTGGGGGTGGCGGGCAGAATTTCTCACTCCCTAGGCTGCCCCTTTCTCCCTCTCTCCTCCCACCCTGTGCCCTGGGCTGTTACAACCGCCTCCCTGCCGGTCCCCGGGCCTCCTGCTCAACCCCCTGCCCACTCACCCGGGAGGAATGAACGTCACCAGCCAGACAGTCCAGGTTGGGAATGTTTTCCTAAAACAGGGCTCTGCGCGTGGATGTCACGTGTCCATTTCATCCCAGGGCTGAAACAGGCCTCCTGCCTGGGCCCAGGACCGAGTCCCAGCCCCTTAGCAAGGGGCACAACCTCCTGCAAGACTTGCCCCACCCCCTCCACACCTTTCCTGGTCACAAACAACGTCACTCTCCCTTCTCCAACCCCTGAGCACCCTACCCCTCTGTTCCCTTGTTCATGCTGTTCCATGAGGTGTGGTAAACCTTCCCACTGCAGTCCCTCTCCTCCACTGGATGGTGAGCTCCTGCCCAAGGGCTGTTCCTTGTATATCAGTGCCACTGTCCTCAGGGCTCGGACCCAGCAGGCCGTTCCCTCCGCTAAAGCACCCTCCCCCCTCTTTTGCTTCTGATAGCATCTGCAAAGGGAAGATCCATGCTGGGGCATCTTGAGAGATCCCCTCACGTCCTCTCTGATCTCTCACTCCCGGCGGCTTCAGGGATGACGTCCCACGGTTCACAGCTGCTGCCAGTAAAGCAGGGGTCCTCTGACGGCTCCGCTGGGTGAGCAGGTGGCCGTGGGTGTTAAAGGCTGCACCTGGGGAGCCATCAGTCAGGGTTCCGACTGCGGCCCCAGCGTGGAAGCTGACGACGCGGGTTCTCCAGCTCACAGCTTGTTCTGAAATCTGACGTGTGGACGCGTGGCTCCGGAAGAGCCCCCCTTTTAAAACGGCTTCATTTGAAAGCAGGGAATACAGGGGCCCCAAAGTCAGCCCACGGGCAGGCAGGAAAGCCGAAGGGTGTTTTACTTTTAAAAGATTTTTAAAAATATTTTTATTGACTTCAGAGAGGAAGAGAGAGGGAGAGGGAGAGAGGGAAACATCTATGATGAGAATCATGGATCGACTTCTTCCTGCACGCCCCCTACTGGGGATGCAGCCCCCAGCCTGGGCATGTGCCCTGACCTATAGGTTCATGGGTCAACGCCCAACCACTGAGCCACACCGGCCAGGCCCAAAGTCAATGTTTTGGAGGAGGACAGACCTGAAGTGGAGAGGAAAGACTTTGTGGCCTCGGGAACCGGGTTTCTGTGCGAGGGACAATGGACGCTCATCACCAGTCAACTCGCGTGAGACTCCGCGTCTTCGAGGGTTGACCCACCCAGGGGCCCTGGCAAAGGTTCGTGGGAAGCTCAGTCACAGCCGTGCGTCTCACTGATAGTCAGAGAGTGCCATCTGACGACTGAGTTTTCAGCAATTCTTCCTGCTCGTGGGCACGGAGCCTTGGACCCAACAGCAAGCGTTTGTGGCCTCAAATGGAGCAGAGACACACACACACAGCGCACCTCTCCCGTTTGCTGCCCTCGCCAAGGAGTCAAGAACTCACCGCCCCTTTGGTCGCCGGAGCCCAGGGCTGGCAGGGGCCTGGGTTCCCACCGAGCCACCTTCTTGCAGACCCTGGACCTGGGCTGGCGACACAGCCTCCACCTGCCTCTGGCCTCAGAGAGATGCCAGGGGGACGGATGCGAACTTGGCCACGGCAAGGTCTTGGGGAAGTCAGACGCCATCATCATTCATTCCCTGATGTTTTCCTGGGACGGGAGCCCGCTGGCGCATCGATGGAGGAGGTTTCACTCCAAATGGATAAACCCGCGTCCTCCGGGCGGATGTCAGGGCGGCTCCGGCTGCTAGCGGCGGTCCCTTGCTGTGGCGGTGAGCGCAGCACGGGGAGGGGGGCGAGGTGACGACTCACCGCCAGGAGCAATCTGGAACCTTGGCCACGGTCGACAGCCGGCCCCTCTGAACCCAGGCTGACGACTTAATTTGTGGGTCTGATGCCACTGGGGAGGCGGATGCGCGTCTCTCCACCTCCTGTTTTTAACATGTGATCTGGCAAGTGGATTATCAAAGGAAGAGTTCGAGTCTGATTGCGCTCCTGTTTGACGGGGTGCATTATTCGCACGTGCAGGGGCCAGGCGAATGGCACGGATCCGTTTGGGAGCTTTCGGGTGGCATTCTTTCAAGCAGCCCTTGGCTGAGCCTCCTTCCCACCGCCTGGGAGGCCTCGGGCTCTCCAGGGCATGGCGGCCGCCCTGCCTTCATTACAGTGGCCTGCCCCTCACTGCGGCCTCACGCTGGGCAGCGCCCCCGGAGCCACGTCTCAGCAAGGAAGCTGCAGACCCCCAAGGGCACGAGGAGAGGCCAGCAGAGCAGCGCTCCCTTGAGCTGCTTCTTCCTTGCTCTCGATGGAAAGGCCGTAAGGAACTGACTGGCCAGGACTTAATAACAGGCCCAGGGGCACGCGTGTAACTTAACGGCAGCGCTGGGCTCACCTTTCGCGGCCACGCGGGCACAGGACCGCCGCGCCCCGACGGTGGAGACGGAGGAGCCCTCTCCGGCCAGGCGTGGCCGTGTGCGGGGGAAGCAGCCACGACGTGTGGCCGGAGGAGTGCGAGCGCAGCGCTGGGTGCGGGAGCTGGAATGGGAGGCAGGCGGGGCTGGCCCCCGAGGACCTGGCCAGTTTCCATTCCCGTAAAGCACCGACGGGAGGTCCCAGATCCGTCAGGACCTTTGGTAGCTCGACCGAAGCCCAGCTCAACCGGCTCAGACACAAATGGGGGTAGACTAGGGCTCTGCAAAGAACACGAGGCTCCGCTCAGCTCCAGAACGGCCGGACCCCGTGCCGGTGATGTGGGCACCACCGCTCTCCCTCTGTGAGCTCCCCTGGCTGACTTCCTTCTCTGGAGCAGCCCTCGCCAGTGGTGCTCAGTGGTTAAAGGTCGGCCTGTGCACCTAAGGGTCACGGGTTCCGTTCCCAGTCGAGGGTGTGTCCCTCAGCTGCAGGTTCAATCCATGTCTCTCTCCTCCCTCTCTTCTTCCTCCCATTCCACTTCCTCTAAGAATAAACGGAAAAAGAAGGGTGCACCGAGCACCGCCTGCTGCCAGGGAAGCGTCCGGGGCACGTCACCACCAAGGACTGCCATCCCGTGCAGAGAGAAGGGGCCCGGAGACCACCGAGTGCCCGGCAGACACTCAGACGCCAACTCACAAGCCCCCTGGGAGCCGCCACGGAGCCTTAACTATTAAATCAGAGCCCAGAGGATACATGCCAGGCTCTAGCTCTGTGTGGGGCCCTCACTCTCCTAAAACACTGTTTTCAACGTAACCGTAAAAAACCGTAACCGCTGCCAACAGGAGGCAACCTAGCGCTGTCTCCCGGGAGGGGGGGGGGGCATCCTGCGGATCCAGGCCCCGTGGTTCCCCTTCCGGCCTCCAGCCTGGCCCCTGCTGCTCCGCTGATAGCAGCCTGGCCCTCCCTCCTCTCTCCAAGCGGCTCCTGGCAGGCGCCCATCGGAAACGCAGCCTGTGCAGCAGTCACGCTGGGCACCCCTCCCCTGCCACGCATTTCGTGACCTTGAGCACGCCCCCCTTTCCCTGGGCCCGGTGCTGTGGTTTGATGAATGGAGGCACCGGCCCAGACAACCTCCAGGTTCCCAGAGATCCGCGGGCCTGTGGCTCCCTCCCCGACCTCCCACGGCTCCGAGGGGGAGGGCTCAGCAGCCCCCTCACCTCCATCCCCGCCCCCCCAGACACACCTGCACCCAGCATCCCAGCCCAGGCTGGCCTTTCCGAATCCCTTGACCTTGGCATGACCTTGGCAGGTCCCCGTAGCTGGGCTGCCCTTTGCTGCCCACGGCTCCCCCTGGGGCTCGGGGCCTCCTGGGACCAGTTTGGGGTCTGAAAGGAGAAGGTGTAACAGGTAAGACGGAGGCGCACAGAGCCTAAAGCGGCCTTTCCTTTTCTTCATCGGCTGCTGGTTTGTAAATATATCCACACATGCTTTGACCTCCTGCCTTCAAAAGGTGAAGCCTGCCCCGTGCCCCCAACCGTGGGCTGTGCTGAATGACTCACTTCTTAAGCACAGACAGGGTAGAGCCCTGCCCGATTCCCTCGGCCTCGTCCGAGAAGGGCAGCCTCTGCTGGGGCCTCGGTCTCTCTTGGGTCACGTGCGCTGAGGGAGGGAAGCCAGGTTCCGGGTCAGGACTCAGTAGAGGGGGGCTGGAGCCATGTGGGAGGAACTGCCACCTCTGCCAACTCCTGACCCAGTGACCAGCCCCCTTAGATGCCTTCAGCATCAGCCACCTCCCGGAACCCCCGAGCCAGAGCCACAGGCCAAGCCACGCTGAATTCTCCACCCACAGAAACTCCGAGGAGAACAAATGTTTACTGTTGTCTTAAGCCGCGAAGGTTGGGGTGCTTTGTCGCACGGCAACAGGTAACCAGCACAGCCCGAGTCCCTTGCAGCTATGTTCCTGCCGCTCATTCTAGGTGCAGAGCAAATGGGAGCCCTGTTGTGGGGCGGAGCTGACAGGACTCCCACCGGACGAGGCTTCACTGCCAGGCTGTCCTGTGACCTCCTGTCTTCCCAGGGCAGTGACCCAGCATTAGTCCCCGCAGCCCAGGTGCAGTCCCCGTCCCCAGCCTTTAGCTCAGCAGGGTGTGGGGTCCGGGGGCCACCAATGTCCAGGACTCAGGGTCACCCCAGTGAGGGGAGGCACGACTGAGTGGAGATGCCCGTCACCACTGGGCATGTCAGGTCCACCAATACCGACACCAAAGTGTCCCCACGCATCCGATGCAAACAGATTTCCCTCCAGCCCGGGGCCCAGGCCGGAGCTTCCTTGGGCTCCAAGAGCTACAGCAGGACGCGCTGGTCGCCGGGGTGTTGCCGATGTCGCCATGGCTTCCCCGAGGCACTCTGGGCCGAGGTGTGTGCGCTGTGCCGTCCCCTCCTGACATGGCTCCGGTGCCAGGAGCTCAGGGAGAGAGAGGGATCACATTTGTGCTGAGCCCTGGTCCCCGGCCAAGCGTGCTGGAGGCCGCCCAGCCTCTCGTCCTCACGGACGACGGCAGATCCATCATCTGGGCACCAGGCACGGAGTCCCGCCGGCGCTGCCAGGGATGCCAGCCAGCACCTGACGTGCCCTGTCAGGGCTCCCGTTAGAGGGGACAGACACCCGGTCAATCCGCTTCAGCAAACACTGTCTGGCCAGCTCCTGCGTGCGGGGCCCAGGAGTGGGAGCCATCGGGACCAGGACGAGAGCAGGGCTGGTGCCTGCAGGAACCTCACCATGCACAGTGGGCACAGGGGGCATCCTGGCCAGGACGTCCCACGCTGGCGTGTTTCGGGCATAGTCAGCTCGCTGCTGTTGTATAAAGCCGCAGAGATTTGGATGGTTTGTTACAGCGAATGGCCCAGCTGTGGAAGCCGAATGCCCAGAGCAGCTGCGTGCCCAGAACAATGAGCAGGTCCCAACAGCTCCTCCCTACACAGGGCATCCTGGTTCCAGCCACAGCCTGGCCCCGGATCTCATAAAAAATCCAGAAAGGATTGGGGGAAAAATCAGAAATTTTATTCAAATCATTATTTCCAAAAGCAGCCAACCTCTCTCAAGTTTCAGCCTAATGAGGTTTCAAATGGCAGTCACCTCCCCACCCCACCCCATCCACCCCCGCCCTACACACATACTGAAAACTGTTTATAATCCAGGCACCAGCGGCTCATACTCAGGACACTCCTGGGCCCGGCAGTACTGGCCTCCGCGTGCACAGGCTGCGGAGGCGAGGCCGCCAACCTGTCTAGGAGGGAGGAGGCAGTGATGAATGGATGTCCTCTCGCACTATAATGGGCTTCCTGGCCCCAAAGCCCGCCTGCCCGGCGAGCGGCTGACAGATGACCTAGCACCAGAGCACCAGGCCCTCTCCCTGGGGTCGGGTCTGCCCGGTGGGCGTGGCGATCACGGAACCGGGGGAGAGAAGGAGCACACGCAGCGGCATCCTGGTGGCGTGAAAACACACCTGAGTGGTCTGTCTTTAGTAACCGGTCCCTGGGCTGGGCAGCATCTCATCCGGCCAGCAGGGAGATGCTCGCTCTCCTATAAGGTGGAAGGCTTTTACAGAAGGGAGGGTGGGACAAGGAGGCATCAGCAAGGAAAAATGGAAGTTCATTGGAGGAAAGTAAGCGTTCCGGTGACGAGGGCTTCTCATTGGCTGAGCTGAGGTGTTTCCATTGGTCGGCTTGTTGCTGAGCCAGGGAAAAAATCTTCCTTCCTCCTGCTGGGATGGAAAAGTGCTTGCACTTCCTCTTAAGGAGCTCAGGGTACTCCTCTTCCTGTTGGAGTCTGTAAACTGGATTAATTGCTGGTGGTTTCTTGCTCGGGGATAATTGACAACTTCCTGTTTGGGTAATTGATGACCCAGCATAGAGCCCAGAGCGCCCTCCACAGGCCTTCGTACACCTCAGCCAGCAGGGCTCAGGGACAATCCTGGAAAAAGGATTCCACAAACAACTCCCTCCCTCCAGGTGCTGAGATGCAGGGAGCAGGTGGGGAGGGAGGGAGGAAATGCCTGGGGTGGGGGAAGGGTCCTCGGCTGAGAGGCCCAGGAGTCTCCCTGAGTGTGAAGCCCCATGCAGACAGGAGAGCTGTGGGTGAGAAAGTGCTGAGGAGCCCACGGGACCCCCTGCAGGAGAGAATCCCATGTGCAGGGCGGAATGCAGACCCTCAGTAACTTAAGGTCCTTTTCTTCCTTGCTCTTTTTTTTTTTTTTTTTACATATTTTTATTGATTTCAGAGAGGAAGGGAGAGGGAGAGAGATAGAAACATCAATGATGAGAGAGAAGCATGGATCGGCTGCCTCCTGCACACCCCCTACTGGGGACCGAGCCCGCAACCCGGGCATGTGCCCTGACTGGAATGGAACCCGGGACCCTTCAGCCCGCAGGCCAACACTCTATCCACTGAGCCACACCAGCCAGGGCTCTTCCTTATTCTTTAAGAGAAAGGGAAGGAGGAAGGGAAGAGGAGAGGGAGGGGGGAGGCGGGGACTGGACTGGAGGAACCTCCAGGTGGACAGAGACCAGCTCTGCGGGCCCTGCTGGTCTCGGAGCACAGCGACCTCTACATTTGGGACCCTGTCAGGTCAGCCCCTCTCCCTGCAAGTCAGTCCCAGCGGAGAGGGGCTGAGGCCACTGGGAGCCTCCCTGGGAGGCTCGTGCTGAGACACCGGGACGGATTCTGCCCCCGCAGCACAGGTATCGCACCTGCTCAGCCCCCTCCTGGAAACTGCACCGCGATTACTGTTTTGTTTCTGAGAATCGCTTTTCCTCGTCTATTGATCGCCAGGCCGAGGTGCTGCTTCTCGGATGGAGTCGGACTATCCGTCAGAGCGAGGAGACGCCAGGCTCTCGTCTGCCCAGAGATGCGAGGGCCCTGGAACTTTCCCTGCGAGGCAGGGCGGTGCGGTACTGTCGAGGCGATTCCTTGGGGAGGGCTGTTCTTAAAAGTGGGGTGTGTGATCTCCCCCAAACGCCAGCTTTCTAGATCCCTTGCAAAGCGTGAACAGAGCAAAGGGCTGGTTAAAGCCCGACAATGGCTGCTGGGAGCGGCCGAGAAGACTCTGGGGTGTCTGTGCAGGACCCACAGCCCCCGCCGGCTAGAGGAGGGCCTCCCAGGGCCGGAGCGGCCAGCGGTCAGGAGCAGGGCCCTCCTTCCCGCCCCCATGGAGCTGTGCGCATCCCCCAACACCAGCCGGCTTCCCCAGGCCGGACCCTGAGACTTCGGACTCAGAGCCAAACCACAATCTGAGTCCATGCCCTGGCTCCCCCCCCCCCCGCCCCCCCCTCCACATAGCGAACCCTGTCTCCAGAGACGTCAGAGTGGAGGGGGAGGGCCGTGCTTCTCACATTGGGAGAGGAGGTAGGAGGGGAAGCAGCGATGGGGCCAGGGTGAGAGATGGAGGCTGAGGAGAGGGGCCGGGAAGAGAGACAGGAGCAGGCAGAGAAGGACGTGGGGGTCCGTTCCTGGGAATCCTCCAGACTGTCCCTGAACCCCGGACGCAGATGCTCTGCATGAGCCTCACCTGCCTGAGCACAGCGACCTGAACCCTCCCCCCCGCTGGTCCCGGGTGGTGGTGGGTACTCCCTCTCCTGGTCCCAGGTGGTGGCGGATACTCCCTCCCTCCCCCTGTCCTGGGCGGCGGCGGCGGCGGCGGCGGCGGCGGCGGCGGGGGGCACAGCCTGGGTCAGGGATGCTGCCTGTGGAGGGTGCGGGTGGGTGCGCCGTGAGGTCACGGAGCAGCTCTGGGTACCCATCGCATATGGCACAGGCCGTTCCAGCCGGACCTTCTGGGATGCCCCCGTGTGTGGCCGAGGTCTGGATGGTCTCCTGGCCGCGGGACAAGGCGGCTTCCAGGCAGGGCACAGCGCTCTTCACGGTGACGCACCCACGGAGCCGCACCAGAATCCAGGGCGTGGGCCTGCTGCACCGACCTGCCAGGGGCAGGAGGTCAGGGCTAGGGTGGGACCATCTGCTCCATCGCCTTCCCACTCTGCACATGCCTGCAGACGGTCCTCGGCCACGTCCTCGATTACAAGCCAGAGAGCGAACTCTGGACTCACAAGCCGGGGCACAGATCCCTAAGGAAGCGCATTCAGGGAGAGAACCATATGGGAGCGCACCTATCGGCCCTCCTTCCTCTCAGCCGCTGCAGGGAGGGTGGGGGGGGGCACAGCCCACCTGGCAGGCAGCCCCCCCTCCTTCCCAGTGTTTCCATCTCTGCACTGCCTTGCTGTCTGGTCTGATAATCACCAAATTCATCCCCAGCCCGTTCTCCAGCCTTTCTCCCACCCCCTCCCCCAGCAGACATCTGTGTCTTGTCTGTTTCCTTTGGCACAGCACCTGCCAGCGCCAGGCCTGCCTCCTCTGGGGAAGCCCCTTCATCCCAGGCCGGAGAAGACGGCTGCCTCTTCCCAGTGCCTCCCATCAAAGCCATGAGCCACAGCCGCCTTGCACCGAGGTGGGGGAGGGGGGCTGGCCGCTGCCCAGTGCTCGGGGGAGAGGGACACGCTGAGCCGGGAGGCCGTGGCTCGGCTTCCAATTCCACCTATTGCCATGGCCTCCCCATCCGTACCCACAGGGTTGGATGCAAAGCTCTGTGCTCAGGGTGCAGGTCACCCTGGAGCACCTGTCTGCCTCTTCACAGGTCCGGCTCCAACGATGAAACGAGAACTTGGGGTGTGACCTTGCCCACGGCAGCCAGCGGGCCGCCCTCCCTGGGGTCAGCCAAGGGCACCCACCCTCAGCAGACCTGACAGTCCTCAGGGGAGGGCACAATGCCCAGACCAGAACCCAGTGATCCGTCACCTCCCCGCCAGCCTCTCCAGCCCCACCCTGCACTCTCCCCAGAGCTCCCTCAGCTCCCAAGACAACACCCCGACAGAACTTACAGGCCCCGTGGGCCATCGCCCCACCCTGGACTTCACACAGGCCACCCTCTCCTCTGGAAACACTGGCCCCTTTCCTCCCTTCCTGGCCACGCCCCCTCGGGCCTGGGCTTGAGGGTGAGCCCCCACTCTCCCCCAGGCCCTGGGTGTTCCTTCCCACCCACACCCTGGTGTCTGCCTGTCTGACCAGCTGGCCTGTGGGCTCCATGGGGGCAGGGACCTCAGCTGTCCCCTGACCAGCACCCCCAGCACCTAGCTCCGAGCCCAGCCTGGATGACCGCTCTGCTTCTATTCCTAGAATGTGAGTGAGTGTAAATTGACGTCGGCCCCACACACCTCGACCTTCCTCACAACTAGACCCCAGCGAGCACAGCGCCCCGTGTGGGGCCTCCTGCTCCCCAGGGCAGTGCCTGTGGCACCCCAAGGCCGCCAGGAGGCACCTTACTCCCCACCGTCTCCATCACTCTGCTCCCCGCTTTCACACACATTCAAATGTTTAATTTCTGTTTTGGGAACAATTAGCCCAACATATGGTCTAATCACATTTTCTCTTCTGATGAGAAATACATCAAAAGCTTGGAAAATGATGACTGACGCAGCTTCATCCTGCTTCTTTCTCTCCCTCTTGTTTAAAGAGTGTCTTTTATGAACACGAGCGCATCACAGATGAAAAGGCTCGTCGCACGCGGCCATCTGGCTGAACCCCGCCATCGCACTCAGGGGAAACGGAGGCCCCAGAGGGGAGAGCCAGCCCAAGGTCCCCTGCATCGAAGCTCACCCCGCGGCCTTCGCCTCTCCCTCCTCAGTGACCTCCCAAGGGCAGAACACGGGTCTCCCAGGCCCTATGAGGACCGACACCCCAGAACTCTGCTGTCTTCTGGTTCTGAGGCCTCACATCCCGGCGGGGGCTGTGTGGAGCGCAGGCAGGGGCCACCGTGCAGAGGCCACATCAAGATGCTGGGCCCACATGACGAAGGTGTGGCTGTGACACCGAGGGGCAGGCTCCAGGCGGGTCCGGCACAAGGGCCGAGGGAGAGGACACGGCAGGGAGGGCAGGAAGGCGTGGCCCACCCGGAGGCGGGCCCTGCTTTCTCGGGCTGCGAGGCCCCTCCAAGTGGCCGGTCTGCAGTATTCCGGGGGCACTGGAGGCCGGGTGGACAATCTGCAGGCAGGACCCTGTCACCCCCAGAAGCCCGGCCCCAGCCAGCCACAGGCTGAGCCTCCAACTGACAGGACACGGCCCAACAGCACGGCCAGCTGGGGACCACGGCTCATTAGCTTCTAATTAAGAGAAAAGACATGCCCTGACCTTCCTCCCTGAGTTGCCCACCCTGAGGCTCTGACGGTGGCGGGTTAGACCATCAGATGCTCACAGGCCCACAGGAGAGCCCGCCTGGCCAAGGGCAGGCGGGTGTCTGTGCTGACAGCTGGCAGAAGGGGCCCTGGACCCCGCAAGTAAGCACACGGCGGGTGGCCGAGTGGGCGGGAGTCAGGGGTCCCTGCCGCTACAAGGTGGCGATCGGCCCATCTGTCCAGTTTGATGCTGCCAGCCCTGCGAGCCCTCAGACAGCCCCTGACCGTGGAGCACACAGAGGAGAGAAGCACTGTCCATGCTCGGGGCCTGTGCAGCATTGGGGTGGGGTGGGGGGGAAGACGCCTGGGGGAATCTGGAAGACTTCCAAGAGGAGGTGACACCTGACTTCCAGGTCCTGAAGGATGAGTAGGAGTTTGCCTCCAAGGCAGGAAGGGAGAGAAATGTTCAGATAGAACGAGCAATCTCGTCCAGTCAGAGAGCTGGGAGCCGTCAACCCAGGTCTCTCCGAGGTCCAGGCCAGTGCCCTGCCACCTGCAAGATGGCCCAGGGAGCAGAGGGACCTCTGGGCCCGATTCCCTGGCCTGGGTGTCTGAGTGCCCTGGACCAGCCGTGTGCGTCAAGTCCCGAGATGTGACTGTGGCCATGGTGGCCCTGCGGGTGCGGAGCCACGAGGAGAGCTGAACTTCTGTATGAACGTGAGCACATCACAGATGGAAGGCTCGTCGCGGCCATCTGCTGAGCCCCACACTCAGGGGAAACCGAGGCCCCGTGAGGAAAGAGCCGGACCGAGGTCCCCTGCATAGAATCTAGACCCCGTGGCCGTCGGAGGCCAGCTTTCGTGCCCACCCTGCCCGTGTCCTCTCACCTGGAGCCCGCCCCTCAGTCTCACACAGCCACACCTTCCTCACGTGGGCCCAGCATCTTGATGTGGCCGCCGCACAGTGGCTCCACCCAGACCTCCACCCGGGATGTGCGTCTGTGGAACCCAAAGACATCAGCGTTCTGGGGTGTCGGTCCGAAAGGGCGCAGGAGACCCGCATCCAGCCCTCCTGAGGTCCCTGAGAAGGAAGCAGACGTGAACTTGGGGCCTGCAGGTGCACAGTGGCCACGTGCACCCGTGCAGGCGCTCGGCGATGGTGCGCTGGTCTGCTGCCAGCTGAGACGACAGAGGGACGGCGAGCCGTGCAGCCAGCTCACGGAGCCCATGGAGGTGTGAGCCAGGAGAAAGAGCCCACACCAGGAAAACACAACTCCCGTTAGCAAAATGCCTCCCTCCTCGGAGATAGCCCCCGGGCCCCTGCGTCACGGCGATGCAGGATGAGCCGTTCCGTGGACCGCCGTGCCGCCGCGCATACTAAGTACCAACAGGAAAATGCCTTCGGATTTGGAAACGGGGCTGCGGTCACAGATGGCGCCTGAACGTGCATGCATTTGGGTGCTGTGCGAGCAGATGGAAACGCGAAGGAAAAAATAAAACTTCAGCGTTCGTCTGCCAGACCACTGCCGGGCCGGAGCAGGGGAGCTTGTCGCCGGGCGGGGGGTCTTGGCCTTCCGGTCTGTGGGTCGGGGCAGGACATGGTCAGTTGAGCTGTGTCTGACTCCTGGCTCTGCCGTGTGCTGCTGGGGCAACGTGGGCACGAGACAGCCTCTCTGAGTTCCCATGTGAGGTGCCGGCCTCACTGCCGAGGGCCAGGAGCTGTCCAGCGACCTGGTGCTGAGGATGGTCAACATTCCCACCGACAGGGAAACATCGGCGCTGCAGGGCTGGTGCCGTGGTCTGTGGGACAATTGAGTCGGAAGTCCTGGCCCTCCAAGCGAGGTGGGCACCTCAGAGCGGGAGCTCAGAGAGGTGATGCCACATGCCCACGTGCCCCCAGCAGTACACGGAGGTCACGAGGACCCTCCCAGGATTGCTGTGAGAACTGAACCACATGATGGAGACGAGGTCGCCTCCATGCCTGATGCAGGGGGAGGGCCCGGTAAACGCCAGCACCTCCCGCCGGGTGTGGGAGGGGCTTATTTGCCAGATAAAATGTGAGGCAGCTGGACCGGAGGCTAAAGCACCAAGGAAGACGCCATGGTCTACCCCGCAGGAGAGGCTGGGGAGAGGGAGAGGGAGAGGCTGGGGAGAGGGAGAGGCTGCAGGGAGGGAGAGGGAGAGGTTGGGGAGAGGGAGAGGCTGCGGGGAGGGAGAGCGAGAGGCTGGGGGAGGGAGAGGCTGCAGGGAGGGAGAGGGAGAGGCTGGGGAGAGGGAGAGGGAGAGGGAGAGGTTGGGGAGAGGGAGAGGCTGCGGGGAGGGAGAGCGAGAGGCTGGGGGGAGGGAGAGGGAGAGGTTGAGGAGAGGGAGAGGCTGCGGAGAGGGAGAGGCTGGTGGAGGGAGAGGCTGCAGGGAGGGAGAGGGAGAGGCTGGGGGAGGGAGAGGCTGCAGGGAGGGAGAGGGAGAGGCTGTGGGGAGGGAGAGGGAGAGGCTGGGGGAGGGAGAGGCTGAGGTTGTGAAGACTGTGCCTGGTGGGGGGGTCTGTGCTAGGCTTGGCAAGACCTTGAGAAGACGGGGACAATTCAAAGGGAAGGTTTTGCCTATGGCACCCAACGATTCCCACCAAGGAAGCAAGCTGGGCCTCCGTGTCTGCCCCTGCACGCCCTGCCTGTGATAGACTGCCTGCTAAATGGCACAGGGCCTCAGCCTCCCGCCTCCAGGCCCCTCGCCATGTGACCATCAGGAGGGGAGCCCTCCTTGGCCAGCCTGGCCATGTGACTTGCTTCGGCCAACAGAATGCAGCAGAAGTGACACGTGCCACTGAAGCCAGGCTCCCACTCTTGCTCCTCTGCCCAGGTAGCCAGCGGGAGGGGGAGAGCGTGGGGCAGAGCCAGGCGGCCCAGGGTCCCCACTGGAGGGCCCCAATGCGGAAGGAGATCAAAGGTGAAGGTAGCCACAGCGCCTGGGTGAGCCCTGCCTAGACCCTCTCGGTCAGCGGAAGCGCCTGGCGGCCCCCCCATGCCTGGGTAGGAATCTGTGCTCCCAGCTGCCTGCCACAGAGGCTGGGGGTCTTTGCTGTGAGCATTTTGTGACGATCGACGCTGACCAACCCGTCACCAACCTCACACTCCAAACCAACATCCTTGCTCTGCAGTCAGGAGGGGGAGGCTCTCGCTACGAATCCAGAAATGCAATTCAAACTTCAGGCGCTTCGGACTCAACGGCAAGGAGCTCCCTGTCCCACAGACCACGGCACCAGGGCCACCTGGCCAGGCGTGAGCCAGCGCAGCCGGTTCCCGTCGGTGGCTGCTGACCATCTTCAGAACCGATCAGTGGACAGCACCTGGCCCTGGGCAGCGGGACGGGCACCTCAGAGCAGGGAGCCCAGCCCTCTGGTCCCGCAGGTGTAGGGAAGCCTGAGGCTGGCCACCAGGGGGCTGGGCAGCCCTCCCAGCCCACCCTGCTGACTCGCTCCAGGGAAACCCTCCCGCCAGCCAGCCCCACGCGGCTTCCATGGTGGCAGCCTCCTATTTGATTCTAGTTCCTATTTGATTCTAGTTCCGGCCCCGCACGACCATCTCTGACATAACCTCCTCCTCGGGCAGTGAGGTGACAGGCACCAGGCTTTCCGGAGCGCCGAGACCTCCATGTCAGGGACTGAGAAGGCCCTGTCGGCCACTGTGCAGGAGCAGGTGGCCTCACCTGCACCCAGGCCAGCGGACGGCCCCTCCTCGGCTGGCCCCACTCCTGGGCTTCCCATGCGGCCTTCCCTGCCTTCTCTGGTCTCCAAAGACAGGCGTCCCCACAACACACTGCGGTGGGGAGGACAATGCTGGGAGCCCCGAGACCCCCCGGGTGAGCACCCCCTGTGGGGTTTCCTGAGGTGCTGGTGATGGCCAAGGGAGGTGTCTGGCCCTCCCCTCCCCAGCCCCCCTGCAACCACTGAGACCCACGGTGTTGTGCATGCAGCGGAGCTTAGCATGGCGTGCCGGGTCCGGAACGTGGCCTGCCGCTGAGTGTTCTAGGCTCTGCCGCCGGCCCCTCATGGAGGAGACCGCGTCAGGGCAAACCGTGCCCGTTTGTTTGATGAGGTTTTTAGTTCTGGCTCAGCCGCAAACAGTAAACATGCCATTTCTCGTCTCGCAATCACATTAGAAGGTAGATAAACCCTGCTAAGCCTTCACTGGGCATTTGGGTTCTAATCGTCCTTTATCCTCTCTAATCCCCCTCCTCCCCTCCTGGTGCACCAGCCGTCCCTGCCGCCGGGAATGGCCACAGCAGCGTCACCTGAGTGCCCTGCCCAGTCCTTCATCTGAACTCCCCCCTCCCCCACGAACCCCCAGCCGGCTCTTCTAGGCCGGTGATGAGATGCTGCTGCTTTGGGATGAGGAAACCGAGGCCCAGGCCCGCTGGGAAGCCGCCCGGTCACACAGCTCTGCGGGGCTGCCTCAGGGTGCTCCCTGTGCTCTCAGGATGCCTCCAGGGCCCCTCTCAGACCTGCCATGTTCCCGCCTCCCCACACAGAACCCCTGCCAGCACCGGGGCAGCCGGACCTTACACCCAGGCCAGGCCTCCTCCCAGGCATGCTCCACCCATGGCAGCTCCCCTCTGGCTCTCATGCCCTGCCCGTCACTGCAGGCCAGGTGTGGGGAGTGGGGGGGGGGGGGCTCGCCCTGAGCCCTCGTGGCCAGGACAGGGCTCCTATGGTGTCCTGCAGGCACTCGGCCCCCATGCCCGGGCAGCCTGCGGGCCAGACGCCAGCACCAGATGGAAGTGCGGGTCCGTGGGTGTGGGAAGCCCTGCACCACACACAGCACCGGAACAACAGGTTTGGGCGGAAGTGCTGGTGGGCGGGGCATCTCGGAAGAAGCAGCTTTCATGCCAGGCCCTGACATCGGGCCCACAGGTGGAGGGAGATGCCACTACCAGGCAGCACAGCGTGCAAGAGGGCGGGTAGGAAACGACGACGGTGTGAGGGCGGAGCGCCTGGCAGAGATGGCCCCAGGGAGACACCGAGGGGAGAAGCTGCTACCCAGTGCTCACTGCCAAGGAGAAGACCCGCCTCCACTGCCCAGAGGGCCCGGCCTGGCCCCTGCCCCCAAGACAGGGCCACAGCTTGTCAGCGAGAGCAGACAGCACCCGACGGGCAGAGGAGAAGTGTCTAATGAACAAACATTATTTAAGGGGCCTGCATAACGCCATGAATCTTTCAGTGGCAACACAGCCGAGGACTTATTAAAAAATGCGTGAATTTCATACTTGATTATAAGCCAAGAACATCCAAAAGGAGAGAGTGAGATAGTTGGGGGGCGGACGGGGGGGGGGCTGACAAGACGTCAGCACCCTGCTGATTGGGATTAACGAGGCTGCTCCTCACGGGGCAGGAGTGACGTGGTGGTGAGTCGGCCACTGTCCAGCCACCTGTCATCAGGGCACGGTGACGTGGCGCACAGTGAATCCACCCGCACACAGAGCTGCTACCCAATCGAGCCGCGACCTGGAGGACCCTCTTGGCACCCAGGGTCTCCAAAGAAAAGCCCACGATTATGGCCAGACAGGACAGCGTGGAGGCACCAGCACCACACGGTTGAGAGGAGAAGCCCCCGTTCTGCAGGGTCTCCGCCCAGCCCCGCGGCCGCCACGCACAGGTGTGTTACCAGTACAGGTGCCTGGTCTCCGCCCAGCCCCGCGGCCACCACGCACAGGTGTGTTCCAGGTGCCTGGTCTCCGCCCAGCCCCGCGGCCACCACGCACAGGTGTGTTCCAGGTGCAGGGTCTCCGCCCAGCCCCGCGGCCACCACACACAGGTGTGTTCCAGGTGCCTGGTCTCCGCCCAGCCCCACGGCCACCACGCACAGATGTGTTCCAGGTGCAGGGTCTCCTCCCAGCCCCGCGGCCACCACGCACAGGTGTGTTCCAGGTGCAGGGTCTCCGCCCAGCCCCGCGGCCACCACGCACAGGTGTGTTCCAGGTGCAGGGTCTCCGCCCAGCCCCGCGGCCACCACGCACAGGTGTGTTCCAGGTGCCTGGTCTCTGCCCAGCCCCGCGGCCACCACACACAGGTGTGTTACCAGCACAGGTGCCTGGTCTCCGCCCAGCCCCGCGGCCACCACACACAGGTGTGTTACCAGCACAGGTGCCTGGTCTCCGCCCAGCCCCACGGCCGCCACGCACAGGTGTGTTCCAGGTGCAGGGTCTCCGCCCAGCCCCGCGGCCACCACGCACAGGTGTGTTCCAGCCCAACCCGGGACACATGGTCATTACTAAGACCCGTGCCAGCTTGTCGAGGGGCCTCTGTATGGGAATGCAGGTCCGCACTGCATCTCCCACGTGGCCGAGGGGTAGCCCTCCATCGGGCTTAGCACGGGCATCTCCCGGTGTCACAGCCAAGGCCCGGGTGGGCTGGCCTGCTGGACGTGTCGGGGCCCCGGCCAGAGTGTGGACCAACAGGTGGCAGCCTCCCTGCCCCCCCTCCAACATCGAAGCCCTCCGCTTGTCAGGCTGGCTCACAGGGGACCCCAATGACGTGCTTCGCCCAAGATCCCACCCCCACTGAGAGCAGGCCGGTGCCGGGCTGGGGATCCGCTCACACTCAAGCTATCAGCTCAGACAGTCAGGAGGCAGCGACCCTGCAACCAGCGTGTAGAGGCCAGCGGGCCTGGCTCTGACTGCCCACAAGGCTCACCCACTGAACCCTGGCTCCGTTCTGTGTAAAACGGAGGCGCACCCAGGCTGCCCCACCCCAGGCAACGAGGGGAGGGGTGTGCTGAGCCCTCGCTGGACAGACAGTTCGGGGAATGATGTCATCCACGGGAGCAGGTCCAGCACACGGCCAGGCGTCCATCAGAACCCGCCGTGGGTCCCCCCGAGAAATTATGCCCACACATGAGCGAGGCCGCCCTCTCACTGGGCTCCGGAGCCCTCGGGGGCCTCGGTCAATATTGGCTGAAAATCAAACACAGCCTTTATGGTTCAATGCAAACACGGTACGAACTCCACAAAGCACGCCCGGCGCCAGGGAGGGAGCAGTGCATTGATTTGCAGTGACCACGGGACGGAGGCCGCCTGCTAGCCCCGCTGCCAACACGGGCCGTGGCTCTGCCCAGCAGGCTCATAGGCTCAAGGGCGCCGCTGTCCTGCCAGTGAACCAGCCGGCGCACGTGAAAACACGGCATGGGGCAAAGCACACCTGGGCGTCACAGAGCGAGCGCGGGAGGGAGCGGGGACACGGGGCTGGTGAGAGCGCGGGGCTGGAGGCATGGAGCTGGGTCCATCTTGCCCCGCGCTCACTGGCGGTTACCTTCCCGCTTACCTCCTGCGCCCCATCTCTCACCTGGAAGCGAGTGGAGACTGGGTGTGGGGAGGATCCGATTGGCACAGTCCCTGTCAGGCCCACAGCACAGTGCACGGCCCAGAGCAGGCTCCCAAGCATCATCATCCATCAGCCGCCCCATAGCAATGACAAAGCCACGTGCCTCAGAAACACCGTTAAGACGGACGTACCTTAGCCCTGGCTCGAGTGCTCAGTGGTTAGAGCATCGGTCTGTGCACCGAAGGGTCACATGTTTGATTCCAGGTCAAGGGCATGTACCTGGGTTGCAGGTTGGGTCCCTGGTCCCAGTTGGGGCACATGCAGGAGGCAACCAATCAATGTGTCTCTCTCACATCAATGTCTATCTGTCTGTCTGTCTGTCTGTCTTTCTCTCTCTCTCCCCCCACCTCTCCCTCCCTTCCACTCTCTCTAAAAAGCAATGGGAAAAATATCCCTGGATGAGGATTAACATAAAAAAAGAAAAGAAAAGGAGATTGGAAACACTGAGGGGGAAAATTAGAGCCCAAAAGCATCCTTACAGAAAGCACAATGGGCCTGCTGACCATCTGATTACTGACTGAGAGAAAAGGCGGAGCTGGGTCATAGCAATGGTGTGTACAGAAAAGAAATCGAAACCATTCGTGAGACACTGACTATCAAAAGACGGTTTATCTTAGGAATGCTTGGTGTTGCCAAAGAAGGAAGTCCAACAGACGGAACAAAACTTATACAAAGAGGGAATACAAGAAATTTCCCCACATTGAAAAAATAGCTGAGCACGCCAACCCCAAACAAACACAATCTACACTTTCCCAATCAAGAGAGGGAAATAATAAAGCCCCAGCGATCGAATGTGAGCAGGAAGGGAGTTGGAGAGAAGCAAGGAAACCCTGAGGCAAAGGGAATCTACAGAATAAGACCAGAAGCGTGAGTCCAAAGAGACCCATCCTATCAACAGCCATCATAAGCCAAACAGCCGGGGGTCACTGATTAGAGGGCAGAGCCTAACAGACCGCCAGTCCTTAACCTAGTGACACGGTGTTTGCTGCCAGACACTCAGCCGGAAAAGCCACAACAGAAAGATGCGAAGGGCATTCCCGCACAACAGGACAGGACAGGAGCGGCAGACAGAACGGAACTCGAGACAAAAGGATTTCTAGAGATAAGGAACCCGTGTGACGAGGCCAGGAAAGGACTCACCAAGCAGGTCAGACAGTCGTGAACTGTACGTACCTCACAGCGACGCAGCCCCCAAAACACGCAAAGCAAAACTGACGGAAGACAGGAAGAAACGGACAAACCCACCGTCACGGCGGATTGGATCTCACGGTAGCAGGACCTGCCTGCAGACGACAGTGAGTGCGGACATGGGATTCGGTACCGCCCTGTGCCGAGCTTGAGCTAACAGATATATAAAGAACCACGCGGTCAACCAACAGAAAAGGATGCATTATTTTCCAGAAAATAATATTTGCAGAACGCAATTCCAGAGGCTCGGACACCAGCAAGTGGGACTCTCAGGCCCCAGTGGAATTACATCGGAAACGACGATTAAAAGATGTCTAGGAGCCCGGCCAGGGCAGCTCAGTGGTTGAGCATCGACCTGCAGACCAGGAGGTCACGGGTCGATTCCCGGTCAGGGCACATGCCCAGGTCCCCAGTAGGGGACTTGCAGGAGGCAGCAGATCAATGATTCTCTCTCATCATTGATATGTCTCTTCCTCTCCCTCTCCATTCCTCTCTGGCGTGTTCTGGGCCCCTTGCCGGGAGGTTCAGGGGGGAGGGGTTACATTTAGAGCAGTGGTTCCTGGCGTGGGGCACATGCCCCACAGGGGGGCAATTTGATTTTTAAGGGGGGCAATTCAAGAATGAGTTATTAACAGTGAATTTTTTGCATTTCTTATGGTTCTAGGGGCCTCATGTACAGTCTATAAATATATATTGTGACATATTTATGCATTTCAGTTCTCTATTATGTTTTGAAACTTTGATATTTTTTCCTATCACTTCATATCATTATTTTTTAAAATAATTTCATAGTGACTTCTCCTTCAGGACTTCCACTGTCCTTCCGTTCTTTTCTTTTTCTCTTTCATGCTCTTTGGAAGCTTGTTTAGACCGAGTTCATGGCCTTTTAGGCTTCCTGCATGTGACTAGGAGTTCACTTTGTAAAAATAAGAATTCTATGTCACAGGGGGGGTGGGCATCAGGATGTTAGAGATGCTTAGGTGGGGCGTGGCCAAGAAAGTCTGGGCACCGCTGATTTAGACCCAGCGTCTCAGGGCCTGGATACGGTGTCCGAGGGACTCAGCCACTCACTGCCAATGACGCTCCACCGCCAAGCACAGGACACGCTCAAACACGGAACATTCAAATGGACACGGCCCCGCAGGCTGCGGCTCCTTTCAAAACAAGGCCCATTGTTCCCCCAACCGCCTATTAATAGCTTGAAAAGACATCTGTTCCTCATTTCATCTTTGCAAATTAAGGAATCTTTCCTTCCCTTTCCTTCCCCACGGGCGGGCCGGAATGAAACCACGGAGGCTGTAAAATATACCAAGCACCAGGCGCATTCCGGCCAGAGCTCCCGACGCTGCCCCGAGCCACCACCCCCAGGCCCGGGTCTGAGGGGCATGCCCCTTACTCCAGGACAGACGTCCTTCCACTCACTCTGCACGGAGACCAGCGAGGGAGACCCGGTGTTGGCCAGCCCCACCCCTTTGGGCCCAAGACCCCTCTGCTCTGAGGGTGGGCTCTCCCACCAGCTTTGACTCAGCTTAGCTGCCCTTGGGCTCTGCGAGGGACGGGCAGCTCACCACCTCACAGAGCGACTGCTCTCCTCCCTGAATATCTATGAGGTTAAACACCCAAAACCCACCTCCCCTCTAGGCCCCATTCTGCTCCAGGGGCCACGGACAGCAGGTCATGTCTCCTCCTGCGGAGAAATGCCTGCCCGTCGCCATGACGCCTCTCCAGCTTTCGGACCTGGTAGCAGGGTTGTGCTGGCCCAAGGACCAGACAGGACAACTGAGTCGGGTCATAAAGCCCCATGTGGCTCCCCTCGGGCCTGAGAAGCAGCTGAGGGTCCTGTGTCCCCCGTGCCTCGCCCACTCCTGCAGCACCACACCCACAGCACGCGTCCTCCTGCAGCCGTGCCCTCTCCCAGGGCCTTTGCCCAGCCCTTCTCCCGGCAGAGGGAGAGGAGGCTGGGCTGGCTGTGGGGACAGCAGGCTCTGTCCGGTGCCGGCACAGTGGGAGGAACCGCCCAGCCCGCCAGGTGAAGGTGTAGGAGCCAGCATAATCACCACCATGGAGGCCCCGCCCCTCAGGAGGCCTGAGCTCAGGGAGGCTGCAGGGGGAGGAACCACAGCTCACACCCCTTGCGGTGAGCTGGCAGGTGAGAGAGGACCTGCGGGCACTTCCCTGCAGCCTCCATTCGGCACCCCTTTCAGAGCCTGGGGGGACCCCCTGAGAGCACAGGCCCAGTCTGCCTCTGGGCTGTGAGAGAAAGCAGAGACCCCGCCCCCAGCCTCACCTCCCCCCCGCCCCCCCCCCCTCCCCCCGCACCAGCTCTTGGGCCGCAGCCAAGCTGCTTAGCCGAGCTGCTTCCGTTGGCCCCTGGTTCCCCAGGACACAGCCGGGATTGTCCAGCCGCCCAGGCGCCCGCACAGCTGAGGGGACAAGGCCCAGCTGTTCCTGGAGACAAGCGGTCAGCTTTCTACCCCCAAGAAAAGGGGACCTGTGTCCCTGGGGGAGGAGAGAAGGGGGAGGCAGGGGAGGCCCAGGCTGGGCTGTGAGCATCCCTCCTCGGGTTCCCCGGGCCCTGGAGGGCGAGGTGGGGCCAGCAGGGAAGGCGGTGGGTGCTGAGCAAGCCCCCAGGCCCGGCTGACACAGCCCCAGGCCCTGCCTCTGCAGGCGAGCCCTGTGGGACCCCGGGCAGCCCATCCCACTGAGGCTCGGGCTTCACTCAGGAGGCGGCTGGAGAATTGCTCTGTGATCCTTTCGAGGGCTGTTTCTTAGAAAGCTGGGACCCTAGGAAGAGGGGGCAGGAGCAGGACGGCCAAGGAGGGTTGGACAGCCCGGCTAAGGGACCCTGTCTGCCTGCAGGTTGCCCAGCAGGGTCCAGGGAGCAGTGTGGGCAGCAACCCCAAGTGTGGTCCCCCAAGAGGAGGCACTGAAGGTGGGGCTAAGATAAATTCTGCTCCTGGAGCCCAAATGCATCATCACAGAATGTGGGGCCCTCGGAGCCCCCCTGAAAGCAGATTTAAAATATCCAAAGCAGGCCCAGCCCGAGTGGCTCAGCAGTTGTGTATCCACCCCCGAACCAGGAGGTCACAGTTCAATTCCTGGTCAGGGCACATGCCTAGGTTGTGGGCTCATTCCCCGGTAGGGGACGTACAGGAGGCAGCCAATCCATGATTCTCATCATTGGTGTTTCTCTCTCTCTCTCCCTTCCTCTTTGATATCAATAAAAAAACAAAAACATACATCTAAAAAAAAAAAAAAAAGACCTGGCCCAGCAGGTCTTTTTGTAGCTCAGTGGCTGAGCATTGAGCCAGGAACCAAGAGGCCATGGGTTCGATTCCCGGTCAGGGCACATGCCCAGCTTGCGGGCTTGATCCCCTGTGGGGGGCGTGCAGGAGGCAGCCGATCGATGATGTTTCTCTCTCATGGATGTTTGTATCTCTTTATCCCTCTCCCTTCCTCTCTCTCTAAAAAATCAATAAAAAGTATTTTTTTTAAAAAAAGGCCTGGGCAGATACTGCCGGGACTCCGCCAGAGTAACTGGCAGAAAACCGAGCTCCAGCCAGAGAGTGGGGGGCCAGGGCCTGGCTGTGGAGCCGGGGAGTCTGTGATTTTTCAGCTGATAACTGGTGGCCTGCGAATGATATTGTAACACGTGGCCCTTGGCAGGAAAAGGTCCCCCACCCCTGCCCTCAATGGCGAGATCCAAGAAATCAGAGCCCTTCCTTCGCCATGTCCACACCCCTGGCTGTGAGTGAACGTAAATGCTGGCAATGACAATGACAATGACACGAGGTTTCCTCTGCAAGCTCAGCATTCGTAGAGCACGCCCCTGCCCCAGGCACCTGCACTCACGGCGTCTTCCCTGGATCAGGGGGCCGTGGGCTGCCCGCCCCCTCCCCCCCACAAACACACACAGAAAGCCCAAGGGCTGAGGAAATCATCACCAGGACTCCTGTCCTCAGGGACTGCGGTCGGTGCCGTGTTTATGCAGAGGTTTCTGAGCGGCCTGTTCATGGGCCAAGAGAGCCCCCTTTTGGACAGGTGGTGCCCATGCCTCCTCAGAGGGCATCCCCTCTTCAAGGTCCCCCCACAGAGCCGGGCACCCCCACAAAGCAGGGCAGGCCCAGCCTCGGGCCTGTCGAAGGAGCAAGAGGCACGCCATTAGTGCCCGTTGTAATTTAACAGGCCCAATTTTACAAATAAGAGTGAGTTTTCCCAGGCTATTATTCCTAATTATGCATTTACATGCATTCGCATTATGCGGCTGACGAAATGTTAATACCAAAGGCAATTTTCTGCTGACGGGCGGCAGGGAGAAGAGCTTTCTCTCCGTGGCGAGTCAATATTTTTGGAAATAATTAGCCAGGTGCTCAGCTGAGTCTGCGCTGACTAACCACTGGCAGCGTTGACGCAGCCTCCAACCCGAGCCGCTCAGAGGGGAAACCCCGATGTGGGAGATGACAGGGTCCCAGGCTCCCGGAACTGAGTGGGGACCCCAGGTGTCGCCCCGCTGGCTGGTGGGACACCTTCACCTTGGCTCCCGTGCCAGGGCTGCATCCTGTGATTCTGTCACTAACCTGCGCCAGCGCCCAGACTTTCCATCTGCAAGACGGGAGTGAGGAGTCCGTCTCACGGGCCGACGCGCTCCCGCCTCCGTTCATTCAGCTGTTCAAGGAGTGGCTCCCGCCCGCCAGGGGCTCAGTGATTGAGCGGCAGCCCAGGAACCAAGAGGTCACCAGTTCGATTCCCAGGCAGGGCACATGCCCAGCTTGCGGGCTCGATCCCCAGTGGGGGCCATGCAAGAGGCAGCTGATCCATGATGTTCCTCTCTCGTCAATGTTTCTGTCTCCAGCCCTCTCCCTTCCTCTCTCTCTAAAAAAAAAAAAAGAAAGAAAAGAAACATTTTTTTTTAAAAAAAGCAATGGTTCCTGCAGGTCTGCTCTGTTGGGCACACAGTGAACACTCAACAAATGGTGATGATGCGGAGGAGGGGGAGGAGGAGGAGGAGGAGGAGGAGGAGGAGGGGCAGAGAGCAGAGTCTGCCCTTTCCTGTTCGCCCATAAGAGGCTTGGGGTGCCTCCTGCCCCCCTGCCTGTGTGTGGACCACTCAAGCCTGCACACACACGTGCCATGTGCAGGCACACGGTCCCTGCACGCACACATATTTCCACGCACCTCTGCTGTCTGCTCACCCCAGCTGTCACTCACTGTTCGTGCACGCACACGCTGTCTGTGCACACACAAGCAGGCATGCCGTCTGCACCCGGGAATGCTGTCTGCACATGCACATGCACATAAACACACTCCACACATGCCCACCACCGTGTCCTGAGGGCTCACCCTGGAAGGCTGGTCTGCCCAGGGGTAGGAGATGGGGGCCGGTGTGAGCAGGTGCCCGCACCAGATGTTCTTTGAGGAGACAACACGCACGAGCAAGAGGCAGGGTTAGCACAGCGAGGTGGGCCTGGGCAGCCTTCCTCCAGGTCCCCCCCAGGGCCCAGACACAGCAGCAGGTGTGGGAGGGCAGCTTCCCCCGGGCAGCCCTCCGGGTGTATCAGGTGCACCCTGCCACTGTCCTTCTTCCCACGAAGTGCCCCAGCTCTGTCACCTCCCACAGAGGTGCCCCCCCCCCCCTCACCTGGCCACCTGGCCTCCCTCCAGCCACACCCGGCTGCGTGGGCTCTGGAAGCCACGGCTACACCCCAGGCCCCTCCTACCTCGCCCAGTCTTCCCAGGCCCCCCAGGGAGCTCCCACCCTGCCCACAGCGTGCCCACACAGCCACACTCACAGCAGGTGCCCTGGAGGCTTGCCCAGCAGGGCTGAGTCCCTGCACATCGCGTCTTTAAAGCCACAGACAAGATCTAAACGAGACAAAGCCTCATGCCCCCTCTCCACCCTCGGCAGCCCTGGGCCTGAATTGGCAGGACTGGCGCTGGCTCTCTGGGGAGGGCAGGGGCCGAACCACAGAGGACGGGGGCCCAGCCCAGCGTGCCAGCCGCCTGGGTTCCCCCGACACAGAATCTCATTCAACGGGCTTCTTTCTTTCTTTTCTTTGGAAAGGGAAAGATGACATTTTGAAACCATTTCTGAAACACTACTGTGAAAAATTAACTTCAGTCTGAAGCATCAAAGACATTTTGCAAACAAAACCGGGGCACTGTGTGGCTGGCGACTGCCCGGCTTAAGCCCCCAGCCAGCAGGCCCCAGGGTCAGCGCCCACACCCACCTGGAACTGCAGTCCTGGGGGAGGCAGGGCCTGGCTCCAGGGCCCGGGGGTGGGGAGACCGGGTAATCACTTGTGTGTAAAGCCATGGTCGCCTCCGGTTCCCCGGGCATGGTGACCTTCTGTCAACTTCGACTGGAACAGGAATCTGCCGTCACTCGGCCTTGATTGGACCAAATCCCATTGGAAAAGGCGGGGAGGCCATAAACCCCAGGGTTGATATGAAACCACTGACATTTCACAAGCCGAGCGGCGCCGGCAGCTGCCAGTCCATCGGCAGGAGGAGCTCAAAGGGGCAAGCGAGGCGTGAAGGTCACGGAAACGCCGGGAAGCCTCTCGAAGGACCGGACACCGGCACCGAGAGGTGGGGCCTCGATGGCAGGGCCCGGCCTGCTCAGGCTTCGGTCAAAATCCCACACGGGGGCCCTGTCCCTCCTGGACCCCGCAGTGCACGTGCCAGGGGGACCCATCGAGGGAGACGCGCTCATCTCCGGGGCCTCCCAGGCACTTGGGGCTCCGAAGCCAGAGAAGATGCTAAAGCCGGAGCCGGAGCCTGGCCCGTCCCCTCCACGCGGCACCCGCTGTGGCCCCGGGGACCTGCCCTCCCGCGGGAAGCGGGGCCCTCTGCTGGGGGCGCTGAGGCTCAGCCTGGCGTGCTGGAGAAATTCAGAGTCCCGGGCGCCAGGGCCCAGAACTCTGCACCCACCCCGGTGCTCTGACCAAGAGGCAACACTTCAGAGGCTGGCTGCTTACCGACATCTCTGCCCCCACAGCTGCTGCCCTGGGGCCTCCACCGCCATCTCGTCAAGGGGAGACCTCTCCGGGGGGCCCCAGGGAACACGGGAGCGAGAACCCTGACCCTCTGGGCATGCTTTGTTGTTCTTAGCCAGCCCATTTTCTTTCTTTTTAAAAAATATATTTTATTGATTTCAGAGAGGAAGGGAGAGGGAGAGAGAGAGAAACATCAATGATGAGAATCACTGACCAGCTGCCTCCTGCATGCCCCCTAGTGGGGATCCGGCCTGCAACCCGGGCATGTGTCCTGACTGGGAATGGGACCCGTGACCTTCTGGTTCATAGGTTGACGCTCAATCACTGAGCCACGCCGGCTGGGCTTAGCCAGCCCGTATTCTAATCACCATCCTCACCATGAAGGTGAAGACAGCACTCGGGGAAATGACAGAGATTTCTCTCAAACAGATCGATCCGCTCTGATCCGTCTGGCTCCAGCCTCTTAATTCTCCATAATGTCAAAGCAATTTTGGGTTAAGTACAAAGTCTGTCCTCCACTAAATTAAACAAATAGATCTAGTGGGAAATAAACCCCGGAGTGTATTGAGAATATTAAAAATTAAAAAATAAACTCTCCGTGGGCCTGTAAGATTTACTCTGGCAAACGATTAAATAAAAAGCACGCACAGAGGCGGTAAGAAAATCCATTAGGGCACACTCCGCCCCACGGGTCACCTCCCGCCAATAACACCGGCCCCTGAGCACTCAGATTCAAGGACGCCGGCCAGACACCACCCTGAAGACCCCGCCTGCATCCTCGACACAGCAAGGCCGGCAAGGCTCACGCTGTAGCGCGTGGCCCCTGCTAGGCCACAGGGGGTCTCAAAACCAAGCCTCCCGCCGGGCTGGCATGGCTCCGTGGTTGAGCATTGACCTATGCACCAGGAGGTCACTGGTTCGATTCCCAGTCAGGGCACATGCCCGGGTTGTGGGCTTGATCCCCAGCAAGGGGCATACCGGAGGCAGCCCATCCATGTTGATGTTTCTCTCTCTCCCTCTCCTTTCCTATCTCTCTAAGAATCAATAAAAATGTATTAAAAAAAAACCAACAAACAAGCCTTCCATTCACCCTCTTTGTGGGCACAGCAGGTACCCTGTTTACAAATGGGAAAACTGAGGCTACCAGACAACACCTGGGTCCACTTACTAGTAGCTTTGTTGCCACGGAGCCACAGAGGAGGCACGAGGCAGGGTCTGCAGGCTCATGGGGGATGGCGTCCGTCTACCTGCTGTGTTTGCCAACCCTGACCCAGTTTCTTTAGAGCATCTCCATGGGACGTGGGGAGAAAAGGGGGGCAGGGCAGGAGTTAAAATCTCACGTTGCAGTTGGAGAAACTCAGGCTCCGGGCTTTCCCAACCAAACCCAGCAGTCGGAGGCCCCTCAGGCAGGTCGGGGAACCAGGAGGGTGGGACGCGGCACTGGGCACCTGGAACCCGGGCTCCGGGGGGGCCAGCCTGGAACCCTCAGCCTTCCTTGTGCCCATCGTGCTGCTGAGTCTGAGCCCGTGTCACGGACAAGCGAGTGGAGAGAAGAGAAAGGCGGAAGGTGAGGATTCGGCAAAAGGCCTCCCCTCGGAGCTGGGCCCAAACCAGTGGGTCTGTGGCCACGCCTGGCCCCTCCCGGCCCCCGCCCCCGCCCCCTGAGCCCCCAGGTTCCCGCTCCCACCCCTCCCGGGGCTGCCATCAGGGTCAGACCTCCTCCTGCTCACTTCCACTCCCAAGCCCAGCCTTTCCTGCCCCTCAACTCGGCCAATGCCCTGTGTCCCCGCCAAGTGCCCACCTCCCCGGCTCCATAGGGCGCGCAGGCACAGGCTCACCCGGATGCCGCGTCTCCTGATTCCCCGCCCCAGTCAGTCCAGGGCTGAGCCCAAAGGCCTCCCGCTGAGAAAGTCTTCTCGCTGGCACCCACCGCCCTGAGGTTCCAGCCAGGGCCGCGGTCACTCTGTTTGGTCAGCTTCCCCCTTAGGCTCCGGGTCGCACGACCAGCGGGGAGTCCACTCTGTGCACGGAAACCCCGCGTGGTGTGCCCTCGCCCGCCCTGACTCCCTGTCCCTCACGACGATCTGCTGCCTTCTACCCTCCGAAACTCCATCCTTACTCACCCTTGGCCTTGGCCTTGTGCCTGGAGCACGCTTTCTCTCCCAGGCCTTCCCCTGGCCCCAGGGGCTTGTGGGTACGCGCATGCGCGTCTGTGTGCATGTGCTCTGTGTCTGTGCACGTGTGCATGGGCATGTGTGCTGTCCGTGTTTCTGTGCATGCGCATCTGTCGCGTGCGTGCACGTGCATGTGTCTGTGTGCACATCTGCGCATGTGCGTGCTGCGCGACAGCATCACTGCCTGCGAGGATCAGGCTTGGTCTTCGTTCCTCTGTGCAGGTGTGTCCCGGCCCCTCTGGGCTGAAGTGCAGGTGCCTGCGTGTCCCCACATCAGGCATGTGGTGAGTCATGCCCACAGACGTGTGCTGGATGCATGGATGCTCAGGTTCCCAGGACGCAGCGGCTGAGTAAATGTCTGAGGTGGAGCAGCTCTGCCCGAAGTTTCTCCCTCTGCAGGCGTCTCCAAGCCCAATCAATCCCGTCCCCGACAGCAAGCAAACAGCGCCAGGCTGTCGAAACCACAGCCTGGTGACCCGGAACAGCAATGACGGGCAGACCCTGCGGCCTGACAACCGAGTCCCTGACTGCTCCAGCCAGGCCCAGGCTGCCCGCCACCCGGCCGGCTCTGGGGGTGCCCACGAGGGGAGGCGGCCTCCTGATGGCCCCTGTGATTCCGCGAGGCAGCAGCCCGCTGTCCTCCTCGGACGGAAGGCAGGGCCAAGAGGGCAGCAGGACCCCGAGCTGCGAGCTCTCCCACTTGCCTCCCTCACGTCTCAGGGGTGATCAGCCATCAATTCCATCCCCACCATCCAGGGCACATCCAGGGCCTCGGCCAGCCACCCCGGCCCTGAGCTGGGGCGGCCGACCTGACGGGAACCCTTGGAGGCCTTCATCTCAGGCCTTTATCCCCTGACACTGAGGGCGAGCGAATGACTAAACTGGCCCGAAATGAAAGACCTCATAAATCTGGTATTTCCCTTGAAGCTGCCGGGTACACAGAGTGTGCCGGGAGTACTGATAGAAAAGTTTATGGATGGCCGGCATCTTAAACTCAAAATACATTACCCCAATCAATGTTGCCTCGGGCGGCGGGGAGAGGACAGCAAAGGTCAGCCGAGAAAAGAATGTCGAAACCAACACTCCGGGAGGACCTGGGCGTCACAGAAACACCTTCCGAGAGCGGGTTCCAGGAAAACGTTCGCGTGGGCTGTTTGCACAAGAGGCGGCAGGCTTGCTAAGGGCGCTTCTGGACGTGCCTGTGAGGGTTCAGTGCACTCACCTGCACAATGGTATTGCCAAGGGGTGCAGACCCGCACTCACGGCCCAACCATGACGCCGACTCGGGGTACTGGCGACAGGAGGGCGAGGGCTGCGGGTGGGCACAGCCCAATGGGTGGGTCAGGCAGACTTCCGCCTGCGGTCACGTGACAGGGGTTCCCCTCCAGGCCCGTGTGCACAGCGATCCTACAGCATTTCAGAGTCTGCGGGTGGAGAAGGGGGAGGGGCGGGTGAACGCCTTGTAGCCCAAAGGCTGTCTGAACACTAAGGGAGGGGAGACACGCAGTCCTGGAGTGTGCGCACAGGCCTGTCAGCGGGAAACCGCTTTGCGCTAAACAGTCGTCATTGTGGGAGCCCCGGGGACACAGGCAGTGGGTGGGGCCGGGTGGCTGTGTCCCCAGAGAGAAGTCTCCCCGTGGGGAAGCCACACCCACGCTCCATCCCAGACGCCGCCTTCAAGGCCTCCCGCCGAGCCCACGCCCCACCAGGACCCAGGGACCCCGCAGGAGGGGGCCGTCGGGCACTGGCAAGGTCAGGCGGGGACTGCAGCCTGGCCAAAGCGCGAGGGCAAAGAGGCAGAAGTCCCTGCCCTGCCCACCAGGAAACCCCCAGCAACAGGGAGGCAAAGTGCCCCTTCCTAACACCCTCCCCTTCCCCACAATGTGCTCCCCGTTCCAAGGTTTATTGAGCCCTAAGGATGGGCCAGGCCCAGCGGGGAGTTAAAGATGCAGAGAAGCAATTCAGAGCAGCTGCTGCCCTCACAGTCCAGCAGGGGGGACGGCAGAGCAAGCAGACCCTGTCCGCACAGCTGCTGGATGCCAGCTCACAGCAGGGAGGCCGCCAGGCCAGCTCAGGCTGCCGCCCATCCAGGGGAGCGGGGCCTCGCTCTCCACCCGCTCCAGGCGCTGCGACCAGTCTCGCCTGGAGTAGGGGAAATTGGGGTGTTGGGTTAAGAATTAGGACCCACGAGTAAGACAGACCTGGGTGAAGGCTTTCCAGCTGGGTGACCTTCAGCCACCTTGCCTCTGAAATGGGGTCAAATCAGGCGTCTACCCCGCCGGGTTGTTGTAGGGGCTACATGAGCTCGTTCATTCCCTTCACAAATAACGACTGAAGTTCCTACTCTATGCCCGACCCTGTCCCAGGGGCCAGAGACACCGCAGTGAGCGGAGCAGGCACAGAGGCCCGGCCCACAAACAGAAAGCCTGGGACCTAAGGCGTTCTGCACGTGTTAAAGACGGTCAGTGCCAGGTTAGTGCTAAGGACGGAGACAGGTGGGTAGGCTGAGGCATGGCAAGTGCTGGGGTGGCGGTGGGCGGACCGCAGTAGTAGAATGAACGGGCCTCGTTGAGGAACGTGATGGAGTCAGTGATCCTGGGAGAGGAAGCCCAGTAGGTGATAGGCTGTGCAAAGGCCCTGGGGCACACCTACTGCCCCACCTTGTAAGAAGGAGGCCAGGGTGGCCAGAGGAGTGTGGGCAGGGAGAGGAGAGCAAACACAGGCGAGGCCAGAGCAGGTGGAGGGGAAGGCTGAGGGTCGGACCTTGCCAGCTACAGCATGGCCACGGGTGTTTGTCCCACGTGGAAGGGAGCCACGGCAGGCTTCTGGGCGGAGGAAGGGGGATCTGATTTCTGTGGGAAAAGGCTTGCTTGAGAACTACCGCAGGGAGAGCGTGTGCCAGCACCTGGTACATGGAAAGCATGCAGAGGAGTATGCCTGTTACTCACGATAACCCCAACTCACGCAGGGGGCAAGGAACACCATACCCCACAGGTTTAGAGGATTCACAGACCTTAAAGGTGAGCGCAGCGGGACTCCCTCTAGAGCAGGAATTCCCCGCTGTGCACCCCTATCCCTGGCCATCCACTCCAGCTCAGGACCCAAGACCACAGAATCCTGCTCAGAACCAGTCCCCACATGAATCAGCTTCCCTGGACTCCTCCACGGCCTAATTCGGGGAGCACAGTGCAAGTCTGCCCCCCCCCCCTTCCGCTGCTGAGGACGGCAATGGGGCCCAGCAGGGTCTTACAGTTACAATCCCAGCAGTTGCTTCTTTCTCTCCTTCCTTCCTTCCTTCCTTCCTTCCTTCCTTCCTTCCTTCCTTCCTTCCTTCCTTCCTTCCTTCTTTCCAGTTGTTGTTAATCCTCACCCAAGGATATTTTTCCATTGATTTTTAGAGTGGAAGGCAGGGGGAGACACACAGAGAGAAACATTGATGTGAGAGAGACACATTGATGGGTTGCCTCCTGCCCCAACCCTGGCTGGGGATCAAGGTATGTGCCCTTGACCGGTATCGAACCTGTGACCCTTCAGTCCACAGGCCGACACTCAATCCACTGAGCCAAACCAGCCGGGGCCCACGGTGGTGGGACTTCTAAGGAAAGCTCCTGGCCCAGGGGGTGGAAGGAAAGACAGCAGCGGGCCCCGCCTCCTGGGGCTCCGGAGAGAAACCACCGAGAGGGGAGGCGCTGGACATTCCTCCCTGTCCTGGCTCCAGACCTGGGCAGACAGGGCTCGGTAGATGGCCTGTAGGCACGGGACTGACTCCTTGGCCACAGGTGGGGATACTGAAACCCAGGCCCTGGAGGGGCAAAGGGCACAGCTTCTTCTCTGAGGCTGCGCCAAGGCAGCCAGGACCAGGTGGGCTGCCGGCAGTATCTGCCCTTCCACTTCCTTCCGGGGCTGGCTCTTTAGGACCCGCGTGTGGTGCCCCCGGAGGGCTGGTGAGCAGGGCAAACAGACACGTGAGTCCGCAGGGTCTTCTCACCCCAGCCTCGCCGGAGCTGAGAGGTTAGGGGCAGGGGATCAGGGGCCCAGATGCTGGGTGCGCTGCCTGACTCCCGTGGGGAAAGGAACGCCAGAGCGACCCAAGCCGAGCTGTGGGACTGAGCGCCCAGCCCAACCACATCCCGCCCTTTGAGGACCAGCCTGAACTCCCGCAGAGGGCTGCGGTGCGGGGCTGCGGTGCGGGGCGGGGGCTCTGAAACGCGGCTGTGGACGACACGACCTTTGCCTCCCCGCCGCCTCGGGAGTCCCCCTTACACCCAGTAAACGGGGGTGGGGGGCGCGACCACCAAAGAACGAGTGGGGACGGAGGGGCCTGCAGGAACCCCAACCCCGCCCGCCCGGAAACCTCCGTGGCCCCGAGTCGTGCGGGGCGCTCCCCATTCACCCCACCCCCGCCGCCTCTGCCGTCACTCACGGCCTCCGCTCGCTGGCTCTCTCGTGCGCTCTCCGCGCCGCGGGCACCTGCTTGCCCCGCGCTCGGCGCTCACCTCACTTCTCCATCGCACACTGCAGACTCCCGGCGTCGGCCTCGGCCCGGACCTGCAGGGCGCGCCGCTCCCCCCAGGGCCCCGGGCGGGCGCCAGCCCACCCTCCACGGCCCGGGCCTGGGACAAAGAGCGGTGCGGCTCGTCGCCCAAATCCGGGTAAGGAGTTAGGGGCGGGGGTCTGCGGAGAGGGCGGCCGGACACGCGGCGCGCAGGGATAAGCGGCCGCCTGGAGCGATGGAAATCGGGAAGAAGCCAGAAGCCGGGCAGAGTTCGGGCGGGAGGACCCCCCCAGCCGAAGCGGGTGCAGGGCGGGGCTGTGCTCCCGCCGGAGAGACGGCGGTTCCAGCCAGCGACCCCCGCGGCGGGGAGGGGGCGCTCGGGGGCGGGGCGGGGCCGGCTGCGCGAGGGGAGGGCAGGGCGGGGTATGCCGCGGAGGAGGCGGCTCAGCACCCAGCCACTGACCGCCTCCTCCCTGCCCTCCCTCCCTCCCCCTCTCCCTGCCTCTCTCCGGCTCTGGGTCCAACCACGCCGGACCCGCGCTCCCCGCGCCGCACTAGGTCCGGCGCCAGGTCTGCGCGCCGCAGCTGAGCGCGCACTCGTCCTGCGGAGGGAGCCGCGGAGGCACCGGCGGGGGCGGCGGCGGGAGAGCGCGGCGGGAGCCGGAGGAGGCGGCAGCTGGAGCCAGACCACAGGAGACTGGGAGACGGAATTCCACTCGCAGCTCCGAGGCGAGGCGCGCGCCCCCTCGGCCAGGGATGGGTCCCGGCGCGGCCCAGCCCCTGCCCGGCCTGCCGCGCAGAGACTAACCTGCGGTTCCCCATCGTCCGGCGGACGCGGGGATAGAGGGAGGAACGGGCCGACCGCCCGCAGCCTCTAGGGGGAACCTCGCGTGCTGCGCACCCCGAGCAGCGCCCCCCGCCGGAGCCGCGCGGGCCTGCGGGCGAGGGAGCGGGACTGATTGGCGGCCGCTGGCGGCGGAGGATGGGGCGCCGCAGGGCCATGGCAGGCTCGGAGGGGTCCTAGCCCGAGCCCAGCCGGATCCGAGCCCGCGCTGCCGCCGCCGCCGCCGCCGCCGCCTCTCTGCGCCCGGGCCGCCGCGCCCCCCGCGGGAGATGGACCAGCGGAACCAGCTCGGCGCCCTCGGACACCTGCCGCCGCTGCTGCTGCACGCCCTGCTGCTCCTCGCGGCCGACGGTGAGCGCGGGAACTTCGCTGCCTGGGGGTTCAGGGTGGGGAGTCCTTGCCGGGGCCGCCTGGGCCAGCTGCCCGGGTCGCCGCAGAGGAAGAGGAGGAAGAGGAGGAGGCGGCTTCACGGTCCCCAGACCGGCTGCAGCGGCCCCGAGGGGTAGGGGGAGCGCAGTCAAGGGGCGCCACCGGGGCGCCCGAGGCGTTCGGAGGGGACCCGGCGCGCCCCAGCCCAGCTCGGGTGGTGGGTGGGCACGGGTGAGAAGAGCAAGCCTTCCGTGATCCCCGCGACCCGGAGGAAGCAGCCTGCGCGGGAGCCGGTCTCTGCGGCGGCCCGGCGGCTGCTCGGGCGAACTTTGCTGGTGCCCGGGCCACGCGGGAAGCCCCGGAGTGGGAAACACAGGCCGGCCACCCGGGCGCCCCCGCCCGCACTTGGTCACGCCTGTCTCTTCCCGGCCCCCAGCGTCGTTTACCGAAGTCCCCACAGATGTGACCGTGCGGGAGGGAGACGACATCGAGATGCCCTGCGCGTTCCGGGCCAGCGGCGCCGCCTCGTACTCGCTGGAGATCCAGTGGTGGTTCCTGCGGGCGCCGCCCCGCGAGCTGCTGCACGAGCTGGCGCTGAGCGCGCCCGGCGCCCGGAGCAAGGTAACCCGCTGCCGCGTCAGGAAGGCAGAGCGCCCCGCCAGCGGCAACCCACCTCCCACCCTCCCATCTTCAACAGCAGTTACCCCCAAATCCTGTTCATTCACCCCTTCTCCCGAAACCTCCCGGAAGTCCACCCGTACCCTCTAAAAAGCCACCCCATCCAGTCCGCCTGCTCTTGCGGGCCGCCTGCGGGCCCAGGTCTGGTGGGTGCTGGTGGTGAAGGAAGACACGTGGTCTCTCAGCTCTCCTTGTCCTCAGACACTCTGAGGCCCCCGGGGCACTGGGCCAAACAGTTCAGCTCCCCCGGGCCTGGGTTCCAGCGGCCAGCAGAGCCCCGTGTCCACGGAAGCCCGCGGGTCACCTCCAACTCTCACAGGATCAGAGGAAGAGCGCCTCTTAACCCACAGTCCCTTATGTAGAGCCAGCACACGCAGGAGTGCGCCCCACGCTCACACACACAGAGACACACGCACACACCCCTCCCCTCTACCCAGAATCCCACCCAGGTACTGCTCGCGCCCCCCGGGGGTCCTATCCCGATACGCGGGCCCTCCCATCCAGTTTAGGCAAGGTTTAGGAAAACGCGGCCGGACTGCAGGGTGCTCCCGGGGGTGGAGACGGCCTCCCTCTCACTTGGCGGCATCCCGGCCTCCCCTCTCTGGCTGGCAGGTGAGCTGGGCCGCCCTTCCCAGGCCAGGCACCGGGCTTAGCTGCAGCCCCGCTTCCTGCCGGGGGCCCCGCGGGAAATCCCACAGCCTCCTGCGCTCAGCCCCGGCCACAGCCAAACGTCCCAGCCCACCTGCGGAGGGTCCCCTGGCCGGAGACGCATCTGAGACCCCCGAACCTGAAGGCCGAGAGCCTAATGTCTCCCTCTCTTGCTCTTTGCATTTCAGGTAACAAACAAGGATGCGACTAAAATCAGCGTAAGTCTGGAGCCCAGCGCGGGCCGCGGGAGACCCCTTCTGGCCGCTTGGCGCCCCGCACCTTCCTCCCCGTTAGAAAGGCTCCGCGGCGGGCGATGTAGGGACTTCCTTGCAACCCCGCTTTGTGTCCGGGCGCCATCTGTCTGTCGCCAGGAGCGGGATCGGTTTCTCTTTTGTACACATAGCGGGTCCCAGGCTCGCACCTCCCTCCTCCCCTCTGCGCTCACCTGTAAACCTCTCCTTCACCCACGGCGCGCGCTCAGGCCCTGCGCGGCGGCCTGCGTCTCCTCTGCGGGCATTTCTTCCAGCAACTGGGGGGCGGGGGGCGGCCGCTCCTCACGCCGGCCAAGCCCTGGCTCTGCCTGGTGAGCCCCACCCCCGCCGCCCGCGAAGCCCTCTCCTCCGCCTGGGTCACAGCTCAAGGTGTTGGGACTGGGAGTGGGGGAGGGGTCAGTGGGAGGGGCCATCTTGTCGGGCTTGCCGGAGCGGGGTCCTGGGGTTTGTAACTCAGGGCGGACATGCCCCAAGCTTTCCCAGTGGGAATGTGCGAGTGTCAGGCCTGGAGACTAGCAGGGCCTCCTCCTGCGCTGGGTTCGGAGGTGAGGGCTCCCTGGGTGCACGGTGAGGACTGCAAACCGGGTGCTTCCCCATGTCCCCACCAGGCCGCAGCCTCACCTGCCTGCTTGGGAGTGTGGAGGGTCAGCTCTGTAGGGCCAGGGGATGCGCGCAGGTATACATGTGTCCTCGGAGGGCAGGGGGATACCTCTCAGGCCTCCAGATTCCAGGTAAAGAAATGTTAATGGCACCCTGGCCGCTTTGGCTCAATGGATAGAGCGTTGGCCTGCGGACTGAAGGTTCGATTCCGGGCAAGGGCACATGCCGGTTCGATCCCCATTAGGGGGCGTGCAGGAGGCATCTGATCAATGATCCTCTCTCATCAGTTACGTTTCTATCTCTCCCTCTCGCTTCCTCCTGAAATCAATAAAAACATATTTTTAGAAAAGAATAAAGAAATGTTAGTGTGAGATGTGGAGGCGGGGGAAGGCCAGGCCTCAGAGCCCAGCCCGGGTTCTGTGACGATGACGGGAACCAGGGCCACATGCAATGGGCAGGGCCGCCTGGGCACAATCAGGGTTGGGAGCCTCATGCGGCATGCGGGCGGGAAAGCTGGGGGCGCCGAGGCGGGGTGGGCCATCGCCCCTCCCTGCCTGACCCAGCCCCTCTCCCGCAGACCGTGCGTGTCCAGGGCCACGACATCTCCCACCGGCTGCGGCTGTCGGCCGTGCGGCGGCAGGACGAGGGCGTGTACGAGTGCCGCGTGGCGGACTACGGCGCCGCGGACACGCAGGAGCACGCGGCCCGGGCCCTGCTGCGCGTGCTCTCCCGCTTCGCGCCGCCCCGCATGCAGGCGGCGGAGGCCGTGTCCCACATCCAGAGCAGCGGGCCCCGGCGCCACGGCCCCGCCTCCAGCGCCAATCACGTGGGCACCGCGGGCCGCCCCACATCCCAGCCCGGCCGCAGCCACAAGCGTCCGCCTCCTCCGGGAAGCCCTTCCGCGACCCCCGGTCCCGGAGTCCCCGAGGCCGCCGCCGCCGCCGCCTCCGCCACCCCCGCAGCCACCACCACTGTCGCCGCTGCAGCCGCTGCTTCCTCGGCTTCGCCGCCCGGCCAGGTGGTTCTGCGCCAGAGGCATGGCTCCGGTAAGGTGCGCGCGGAGAGGAGAGGGGGCGCCGGCAGGGCCGCGGGATGATGCCCGTGGGCGTGGGGCTGAGCCCAGGCTGTCATTCTGGGCTGGAAAAAGGTCCCGGGATTGGGAGAGAGGGGCGTGCGGGGGATCCCCCCATCCCCTTAGGTTCGGGTCATTTCCGCGTGAGTCCTCATGATTTGGTAGCTTCTGAGCCCGTGACGCGTTGGGCAGCCTCCCTGGGGGTCTCTGCTGTTCTGTCCTTGATGTTGGCCGCCAGGAGCGTGCAGGACCTGTGGTTGTGGGTGTGCGGCTGGGGGGTGGGTCCTACACCGCCTGGCTCTGCTGAACACGCTGTCCACGCAGCATGGGCGGGCCTGGCTGGGCACCTCTGCTGTCCTGGTGGAGGCCAGGGTGGTCCTGGACACAGGCTGTGGCGTACACCCCATCAGGTCCTCATGTGGGGGCGGGCGTGTGAGGATGGAGGATGGAGCTCTACCATTGTTAGAGGGCACCCAGCCCGGCCTGCCTAGCTCAGGGGTTGAGCTTGAACCTATGAAGCAGGAGGTCACGGTTTGATTCCCCGTCAGGGCACAGGCCCATGGTGTGGGCTCCATCCCCACTAGGGGGCGTGCAGGAGGCAGTCTATCCATGATTCTTTCTCATCATTGATGCTCCTCTCTCGCTGATGTTTCTATCTCTCTCTCCGTCTCCCTTCCTCTCTGAAATCAATAAAAATATATTTAACAACAAAATAAATAAATAATAAAGGGTGGACGAAGGTAGGACGACTAAGGAAGGATGGGTGTGTCCCCTGGGCCAGCAGCAGGCGGGTTCCCGGGAGCAAGGGGAGGAAGCGGGTAGCCTAACCCAGAGAGGCCAGCCTGATGGGAGCCGTGGCCGTGGCAGAGGGACACAGCCAACCCCTGTGGCCCAGGAGGGCCTCGCTGCCCTGCCCTCCAGCCTCCTGTCAGGGCCTCCCGCTGGGCAGGGGCTTCCCGGGGGGGGGGGGGCAGCCGATGGGGGCAGCCTCCAGGCTCAGGGCAGAGCGGAGGGAAGTGGATGGTGGATCTGGGGGGGCACACCGGGCATGCCCCAGCCCTCAGAGGGAGGGGACGGGTCCCACCCACCCCGACGCCAGGACAAACCCAGAGCTGAGTTTCCAGTTAGCAAGGTGGTGGCAGGCCTGCGGCGGGTGGACACTCTGGCGGTTTCAGGTTGGCAGCTTCGGGGAAGGCCCAGCCCCCTCCCCAGTCAGTCACCGGTAAGCGATGGTTCTGGGAGGCAGGCAGAAGTCCCCGCAAGGCTGTGTCCCTCCGTTGTGCAGTTTTGCAGTGAGCTGCTCTGGCGATGCCGGGGCGGGGGTGGGGTGGGGTCGCCGGAATCCCTTCCTTCAGCTACTGCTCCGCCGGCCAGGCCCCCTTCCTGCGTCCCTCTGTGCCCAACGCCGCCAGATACATCTTTTGCGCTGAAAGTTTATGTGCAAAAAGCTCATCGGTTTCACATCTCACTTGTCAAGAGACAGCGATATTTGTGCTTAAAAACAACACGGGCTGGATCCTCGTGGCAGCACCGGCTCGGGGAACGGCCCCTTCTTAGCCGCGTCGGTAAATCCGGCTCCTAATTCATCTGAATGCTGACCCGTTTCTCCTGAGCTCTTTGTTGCTGGAGCCATTTCTCGGGGGGGGGGGGCAGGGGATAAAGAGAAAATAAACAAAGCAGAGGCCCTTTAACGGGAAGGTGCAGAGGTGGGCCGGGTCAGCCACGGAGAATAGACGAGCAGCGTGTATGTTGGCCGATAAGAGGGGCCCACATCTGTGGCGTGTGACCCGCTCGCTAGCCCGGGGGCTCCGCTGTCGGAGGGGCGCCCTGGCCCCGGGAGAGCCAGCTGGATGTGGCGCATGCTGCCTGGTGCCCGCGCCTCCCCCCCCCCCCCCCCGGAGGGCTGGCTCTCGGTGTTTCAATGAACAGTGCGAGAAAGACAGCCAAGGCCATGGGGGTGCCCGCCCTGGAGAGGCTTCAGCTGTTGGGAGCCTCCTGGGGAGCATCCGTGGGTGTCGCCATGGCAACCGTACACCACGATCAGAGGGGGCTCTGGAGGAGGTGAAGGCGCTCGCTCTGACCCGTGCCCTTGGTGGGTGAGGGAGCTGGCGGCAACGGCACGGCAGGGCCCACAATCCCCCGGAAACGACCACCTTACAGCAGCCGTCCGCTCTTCCCTTGGCTCTGATGTGACCGGAGGGCCGCTGTGAGAGAGAGAGAAATCTGGGGAAGTGGCCCCGGAGGAGAGAGGGCGAGGCTCTCTGAGCCTCTGGAAGAGGAAAGGGTTTCATAAAGGACACGGCTGGGCCTCACCGTTGGCGGGAGATGCCGGCTGCTCCCCACCGCGGCCAGCATGGGTGGTTATCGGGCGCGTGCCAACCTCTCACCAGCCGGTCACATGGCTGCCAGGAGCGCAACCAGCAACGACGGCCACGGACCCAGCTCGGGAGCGTCAGGGCACCCGGGGAGCGCCGGGGCAGAGCCGTCTGTGTCAGGGGGAGTCCCAAGCAGGGATGGCCTCTGTCCAGTGAGGCAATCAGGGGAGGCTTCCTGTAGGTGGTGTGTGAGTTCGGGGGCTTGGCCTCTCTTCTTAGGTCTGCCCTGGGAAAGCTTCTGAGAGACTCGCCTCCCCTTCCCACCCTGTCCCCCGTGGGATGAGAAAGTCAACCCCATGGAGTGAGCGGCCTTTGTCCACCACGGAGTGGCCAGTCGGCTCACGCACGGCCATTCTCTCAGCAGGAGGGAGATCCCAACTTAGGGACAAAGCAGCGGCACCGGGGACCGTGACGATGGGGAGTAATTCAGAACTTGCCTTTGCCACGTGCATGTCTCGCGGTTTCCCTCACGGAGCCGGACCCCTGCCCCAGCTCGGAGGCAGCCCCCACAAGCAAGCCGGGGGACCGCCAGCCCTTTTAATGTCACCAGGAGCCAAACCCAGCAAGAAGCTGCTCCTTAACTCACCAGGTGTCCCTTTTCACAGCTCTGGGTGTGAAGGGGTCCCCAGGCATCCCGGGGGTCACCGAGGTCAAGTGCCCTTGTAATGCAGTATCGATTCTTTCTGCTCCGTGCGAGTGGCCAGACGCAGGGCCTGGCTGTGGCCTACCCTGAGCTGTGTGGGAGATGCCGGCTCGGTTTTAAGACGCATTTGCAAGCCCTGGCCGGCGTGGCTCAGTGGTTAGAGCGCTGACCCTCACTCCGAAGGGCCATGGGTTTGAGTCCCGGTCAAGGGCATGTACGTGGGTTGCAGGTTTGGTCCCGGTCGGGGCTTGGCCCCCTAGGATGCATGGGGACAAGGCAGGACGAAGACCACCACGGAAGACGCTGGGAGCCTGAGCGGGCTGCACGCAGTCTGGAGGCCAGGACCCTCCGCCCATCCACCGCCCCTCCCTGCCCCACTGAGCCCGCCTCCCATCCAGCAGGGAGCCCGAATCTCCCAGGAAGGGGGCCTCGGGGAGAGAGGCCCCGGGTGGGGGCGTGGCACAGACTGCCTTGGCCCAGAATCCCACGCAGCCATGTCTGCCTTTCGTCCCTGAGCCTCGGGAGGAGGGAGGTGGCACCAGAGAACACAGCCGGGCCCCACCTGCCCCAGCCCCCCCTCCGCCCTCAGAGGGCCCCACCATCGCTTCCTGACGAGGGCAGGAGCAAGGGCCCCCTCTGTTGGACACAGCACTTGGGGGGCGGCAGGCCCTGCATTTCACAGATTAAGTCTCCAGGTGGCAGGGGAGTCACTGCATCGCATTGAAGGCGGAAGTAACGGACGTGCACGGGGGAGCATCACACGGCAGCCTGGCCAGCGGGCGGGGCGTGTGGCAGTGCGGGCCCAGGGCAGCGCCTCCGCGCTCCTTGTGTTTAATGAGCACATGCCACGGAATTAAAATGTGTTCAAGCTTTTCGGTTGAATTGTGTTTCTAAAGTCCTCAGTGTGAAGCAGAAGGAGAGACCCAGGCCCCCTCGGGGCGGGGGCTGAAGGGGGAGCTGCTGGCCTGTGGACCAGACAGAGCGCTTCCCCCGGGCCTCAGGCGTCATTCCCGCCTTTGGGGGGCCAGGCCCGGCTCTGCCGAGCGCCAACAGGGAGGCTGAGGCCGGGACCTGCACACGGAGCAGCCTCTGTGGAGCCCCCTGCTGGCCTAACCAGAGGGGTCTGGGGCACATCCGCCCTGAGGGACACAAAGGCCATGGAGTGGGGGGGGTGGGGGGGTTACTGGATGTAAACAGGACTGGTCTTCAACCCCAGGGGCAGCTGCCCGGGGCTGCGGCCGGACCCGCACAGGATGAGACCGGGTCCCTGCACGCGCTCCTCTCAAAGATCTCTCACTCCCTCTAAAGCGCAATGGCCTTTGTTCACAGCCTCGGCCCTGTTACCAGCACACGTGAATTTTACGGCAGAAACTAACTATCCGGTTCCGTTAGCTCCATTATTCCTCGCCAGCTCCCTCTGAATAAACATCCGTGAAGAGGCTTTAATTAAAACGCCCGAAAGGGAAGCAGCCGCCTCACAAGGTGACATCTTGTCACCTCTCGACTGCGGCTGGGCCACCTGGCCTCCAGGTGCAGTGTCTCTGGTGGGCAGAGAGCTGGGGGGGGGGGCCGCGGGGGGCCAGCAGGGAGGTCAGGGCGAGGAGCACTGGCCCCCCACGTCACACAGCAACGCAGGGACAGAGGAGGGACGAAAGCCCGGCCTCCTGATCCTGCACCAGAAGTGGCTCTGTGATGGCCAACTCAGGCGCCCCCGGGCCCGGCTGGACGGTGCAGATGCGCGAGCAGCTGGGCAAAGGGAGGCCGACGGCACGGGCCGGCCGGGCTGGCAGCCTCCCTGGGCCCGGGGTGGGGTCGGGGAGCAGCGGGTGGGGATCTCCTCTGAGAAGACCGGCAGCTGCTGGTTGTGCGGCCCAAGTGCTGCGTCTGGGGCCTCCCCCCGTTTGGGGGAGCCTGAGCCCGAGTGAGTTCCGCAAGCACCTGGCCGCCCGTCCACTCATCTGGCACCACATCCCCCTCGTCCGTCCCCGGCTGGGTGCCAGCCAGAGCGGCAAAGGAGGCCCATGTCCCCTTAGTCAACAAACAATGACTTGGACTCCAGCCCTCCAACCTAGCACCCCTCTGGAGCCAGCACCCCATGTCCGACCTCAGCCGGCTCCTGAGCAGTCGGTCCAGAAGGTCCAAAGGCCCAGGCCGGGATGTTCCATGGGCCGGTCTGCTCTCGGGCTGCTGGCTTCCTGTGAATCAGGCGTTAACTGTTTCCCCTCCCCTGCAGGCACCGGCCCCACCTCCTCCGCTGACCCACTCCTGGCGCTGCTCCTGGTGGCTCTGCACTCGCTCCTGGGCCGGCTGGTGGGGCACTGACAGCCGCCCCGCCCTGCGCGCCTCAGAGGGGCCACCGCCCGTCCGGACCCGGACCCAGACCCAGACCCGGGAGAGAACCGGGTCGCCGGATGGACACCGAGAGACTGACAGAAGCATGACAAAGTCCATGTGGAAATCAAATAAATCCTATGTGGGGGGAGTTACACAACGTAGAAACCCGAAACCACGCATCCAGTTTCCAAAGGAGATGGAGGCGGGCCGTGCCGGGTGCTCCCGGCCCAGGATTCTCTACTTCTGTGAACTTTTCTTTTCTCCGCTTCGCCTCCAGCTCTTCACTCTGCATGAACTGTCGCGCCGTTATCTTAGGAGACGACGTGAAGATGTTGGGTCGCAGCCTTTCTGACAAAGGAAATATTTTTAGTAGATGATTGTGTTTAGGAATTTTTTTATTTCACATTTTCCTCTGGGGGCTTATCTTTTTTATCAGAGTAAATTATTTCTTTCTGAGACATTGGATTAAAAAAAGATGCATCTTATCATAATTAAAGTTCACTGTCAATAATATTTATTTTTAAATAAACACGGGAAACAAGGTCAGACACTTGTTCACACACTGGATTGTATATTGCCGAATCCCAGTTGAGTAAAAAAAGTCTTTGAAGTAAGCTTTCTACGGGCCTGTGTGAAGGTTAAGCCTTGGGGCCTCAGGCAGCCCCGATGCCGTGGCCTCCGGGTCCCCGGTGCCAGCGGTCTCCTCGGCTGGAGGACAGCCGGGGCACCTGGCCGAGGCCACACGGCAGACAGGAGCACCTGCCCAGCCTTCCCTAGGGACGGGACCTCGGAGCCAGGGGGGACGGGAGCCCCCCGCCTGGGTCTTCGAGGAGAGGAGCCGCTGGGAAGAGGTGTGATATTAATCTTTTTTTAAATATGTTTTTTACTGAGTTGAGAGAGAAAGGAAAGGAGAGGGAGAGAGAGATAGAAACATCGATAAGAGAGAAACATAGATCAGCTGCCTCCGCACACCCCCCACTAGGGATCAAGCCTGCAACCCGGGCATGTATCCCGAGTGGGAATCAAACCTGTGACCTCTTGGTTCCTGGGTCAGTGCTCAACCACTGAGCCACACTGGCTGGGTCAGCCTCTTTTCTTTTGGCTTAAACTAATAAACCTATGTGCCCACTGGGAGATGCCACGCCCAGCTGTATTCACTGTGACTGGAGCCCCTGCCAGGTGGAGGGGGAATGAGGGGAGGAGAGGGGTCTCCCATCCCCTTTCCTGGTGCATCGAGAGAATGCTTTGAGCCTCTGAAATGCATGTGTTTGGGGCAGGTCACACAAGCCTTAAAGAGATAGACACACCTCGGGGGCTGTTTGTCTTCATAGCTGGACAGGGTTGCATTAAATAGCCAGATCCCCTCAGAACCCAGAACCCAGCCAGTCTTCAGTCCACAGGCCGATGCTCTATCCACTGAGCCAAACCAGCCAGGGCCCCAGCCAGTTCTTAAACCAGCTCGTCACAGGTGTTGCTCACGGGTACCTGTCTGCGCTGGCCCCTCCGGGTTGGCATTCCGCTTCCCGGCGGCCGCGGAACGAGCTCTGGCCAGTGAGCTGTGCACGAAGGGGCAGTGGCTTCCAGTCCAGGCATGAGATGGCTGGTCTGAACCATGACTAGCAACATTCAACACTGCAAATACTGGGCCAGCCCCACGTCCCGGGTTTCCAGCATGTGCAGAGCTCCCCCTGCTGGCAGGTACTGGAACTGCACCTGCGAGGCGCCAGCCTTGGCAGCTGGGGCGGCTCATTGCCGCATAATCGGCCCCGCCCTACAAGGATGCGGTACTTATTTGGGGCAAAGAGAAAATGGAAGTGCGTTTGGACCGTCCCACCTGTGCAGAGAACCCCCGTGCGGAGCTGGCGGGCTGGGCTGCCGTGAGGAGGCGCCCTCGGGCCTGCTCTTTCTGGTAGACACATTAAGTGGTCTCATATTTCATTGCTATCGATCGCCACCTATCGAGCTGTAAATTTAATCGCTCTGTCTGGTGGAGAGTGGCTCTGCCCAGAGGATCATCTCAGTATTAAGGACAACTCAATACTGCGGCGGCTAACTGCGACTCCAATGCGGGCCCAGTGTGCATGGAACCAGCAAGGCGCTCCCCCGCCGCCAGGGGGCGCCCGAGGACGGGTCCGTGATGGGCTGCGGCTGAGCCAGATCCCCCCAGGGGCGGAAGCAGGGGAGCCATCTCCCACCCCACAAACCAGCCCCCTGCGACAGGCCGTCAGCCAGGCTCCAGCCCGGAAACCACAGGGAGAGGAGCAGGTGTGCTCTGCGGGGCGGCCCGCCCTGGGCTGCCTGGATTCTGCATAGCCAGGCAGCCCCTCGCGCACACACAGGAACGAGCCCTTCAGTCTCCTCCTGGGACCAAGGATTTCGGGAAGGAAGTTGTGGGTGAGGCTCGGCAAGTTCCCTAAAGTGAAGCTTAACACCCCTCCCCTCCGCCCCGCAAATGAAGCGCATGGAAGGCAGACGGAGGCCAAGGAAGAATGAGGGTGCACAGGAGGCCAGAGCAAACCCCTGTCTCGGGAGCACTGTGGACCAGCGCCCCTGCTGGCTGGGTCCCTGGACATGAAGGGGGACAGCCAGGTGTGCACTGCGGGGCCGCCAGCAGAGTGCTGGGCACCTGGGCGCATGCGTGCTCTCTGGGGTCCCCCGTGCAGCACTCCCAGGCCAGAGCGGGCAGCCTGTATGGGATGGAAGGGGTTCCTGCAAACCAGAGGGACAAGAACCCACCAAAACCAAAAGCTCACCACCCAAAACGCCTTTTCTTTTTTTAAAATACATTTTCATTAAGCCCTAGCCGGTGTGGCTTGGTGGATAGAGCTTCAGCCTGCAGACTGAAGAGTTCGGGGATGGATTCCTGGTCAGGGCATGGGCTCGATCCCCAGTAGGGGGCGTGCAGGAGGCAGCCAATCCATGATTCTCTCTCATCATTGATGTTTCTCTCTCTCTCTCCCTCTCCCTTCCTCTCTGAAATCAATCCTACATAATAAAAGGCTAATAAGCAAATTGTGCCCTCAGGAGTTCCACCGAGTTCGACTACTCGCTATGACATGTGCTGACCACCAGGGGGCGACACTGAAGGAAGGCCCAGGGGGGCAGCTGGCAGCCGGGAGAAGGAAGGCCCCGATCAGCCCTGATTGCTGGCCAGGCCTAGGGACCCTACCCGTGCATGAATTTTGTGCACCAGGCCTCTAGTACAAATATATTTAAAGATAAACACAACCAGAGTGTTAAATTGGATTGTAGATTATCTGCATTTTCTTCTTCTTGCGCATGTTATTGTTTCTCTGTGCCTTATTCTTTGTTAGTGAGTGATAGCATCGAAGTTTTCCATTTTGCTTCGGAAAGTCTGCATGTGTCCACAACACAATCTACCTGCATACCAGCGTCTACATACGGGCCAATTCCCCTTTCGGTGTTGGCAGCTCGACCTGTTCTCGCCCCCTACATGCCCAAAGTCGCAGATCTGTGTCCTGGCCCCTCCACTGACCAGCGCCATGGCGGGGGTGGGGGGGGGATTGGATCCGGCTGCCGCCACCTCCCACACCTGGGCGCTGGCACCACGGCAGACACAGCCCCTCAGACGCTGATGCCTGTCTCTGGGGAAGGCTCTCCTTTATCAGCAAAAACTGATCCCGTTTGAGGGATTGGCGGTCCTTAGAACCACGGAAGGCTTCCCGGCCGGGGTGGCTGCTGGGGCAGCGGTGACCACGCGGTGTGGTGATGCGTGCACTCCTGGGCGGGAGACGCCAGATTACAGATTCGCAAGTAACTCCTTCCCCTCGATACCATGAGGGGTGCAGGCTGAGAGACATTCAATTATATTCAAAGAAAAAATGCCAATCTCCGCAGGCCACTCCATGTTGCACATAGCAGAGCAGTACAGTGTGTGCGGCAGGGAGGAAGGTACCCTTGAGCCCGTGACCTGGTCCTTGGGGACCCCCATAAATACATGGGCCCAGTGTTCCAGGCTCCCTGCAGAGGACACTCCAGCCAGCCAGCCCAGGCCTCCCTGACTGCCTGTGCCATGTCTCAACCCCAATAGGAGATCCATGATAGCCTAATAGAGGACGGGTGGGTCACGAATGGATGATGGATGGATGGATGGATGGATGGATGGATGGGTCATGGATGGATGATGGATGGGTGGATGGATGGATGAGTGGGTCACAAATGGATGATGGGTGGATGGATGGGTCAAGGATGGGTGGATGGATGGGTCAAGGATGGATAATGGATGGGTGGATGGATGATGGATGGGTGGATGGATGATGGATGGGTCAAGGATGGATGATGGATGGGTGAATGGATGGATAATGGATGATGAATGGGTCAAGGATGGATGATGGATGGGTGGATGGATGGATGATGGATGATAGATAATAGATGGGTGGATGGATGATGGATGGGTGGATGAATGGTGGATGATGGATAATGGATGGATGGATGGATGGATGGATGGGTGGGTGGATGGATGGATCAAGGGTGGATGATGGATGAGTCAAGGATGGATGGATGGATGGATGGATGGATGGGTGGGTGGATGGATGGATCAAGGGTGGATGATGGATGAGTCAAGGATGGATGGATGGATGGATGACCAGATGGCAAGACGGATGGATGGACCTGGAGGCAGAGACAGAGATAGACATTTTCCAAGGTTGTCAGACTCACACCCGCCCGCCCATGAATATTTGCCGCCTCCCCGATCTTGCCTGAGCTGGCAGCACACTACACCTCCCTGGGGATCACTCATGTCCCAAGAGGAATCCCTTTTGCCTGCTGTGAAGTAGCATCGCCTGTAAACTCAGGTTGGAAAGTGGTGACGGAAGGAGACCTGGCCTGCGTGGTGAACACACAACACAGGGCAGACGATGTGGAATGCTCACCTGAAGCCGGTGGACTTCTAAGCAGGTCACCCCAATACACTCAACGAAAAGGAAAAAGTAAAATAGGGTTTGAATCCCGATTGTATTACACGGAGGAAGAGAAGCACACGCACACACACATGCACATATACACATGCATGCACACACATGTGCACACACATGCACACACAAAGATTTGGGGGGCTGCGCCCCAAGGTGTTGAAGGTTCATGTTGAAGGTTATGTCTCGGGTCCGGTGGGTTGTGGCGCTCGGACGCCTGCCTGTGAGGGTTGACCTTTCTGGTGGACATTTGTTGCTTCTGTAATAAGATAAACGCGATAAGATATTTCTCAATGAAAGAAAAGGCCATTTTACCAAAAATAAAAGGTAAATTCCATGTGTGAGGGCGGGCCTTCCCAGCGGTTTCCAGAAGCACATCTACGCTGTGCACGGAGGCTCTGGCCCTCAGCCTTTCGGAGTGCCCCGGGCACCGAGGGTGGAGGCTCAAGCAGACGGCGAGACCACAGGATGGCCTAAAGGAGCTGGGTCTGGCCTGCCGGCGTGGCTCCGTGGTTGAACACCAACCTGTGAACCAGAAGGTCACAGTTCAATTCCTCCTCGGGGCACAGGCCCGGGTTGCCAGCTTGATCCCCACTTCGGGGCGTGCAGGGGGCAGCCAATCCATGATTCTCTCTCACCATGGGTGTTTCTCTCTCTCTCTCTCTCTCTCTCTCCCCCCTCTCCCTTCCTCTCTCAAATCAATAAAAATAGAGTAAAACATAAATAAATAAAGGAGTTGGATCTGTTTGGCCCAAACACTGGAGGGTGGCAGCCGGACTCGGGGGGCAGGGGGGCTGGGGTGTGGGTTCTCTGCAGAACCAGGCCACTAGCTGCGTTTATTCGCTCGACAAGCACACACGGATTGCTGCTCCGTGGCTGTGGCAGCCCTGCCCCCACCCCCCACACCCCTAAAGGAGCAGGTGGCCTGCGGAGGGGTGGCCACACAGTTGCCTGGAATTCAGGGTTGACTGCGATAAGCCCGGCAGTGGAGTGGAACCCCCCGCCCGCCCCCAGCCCGAGGAGTGATTGGCTGTGACAGGCGTGGGGAGGGTTGGCCGGCCCATCAGGAGACCTGGAACGCGTGGACGTGGCCTTTGGCAGGGCCTTCGGAGGCCCCCCTCTGTCCCTGCGCCCGGCGCTGGGAGAGGCCCCGGGAGACATGGTCGCGGCTGGGTTTCCCCACGGGGAGCGCGTTCTCGCCAGCGGCTGTCACCACATCTTTGCATCTTTTTTTTATCTATAATTTTTTAAATCATCACTTGAAGGTATTCTTCCATCGATGTGAGAGAGACACAGCCATTGATTGCCTCCCGCACAAGCCCCAACCAGGCGGGGGAGGAGCCTGCAACCCAGGTACATGCCCTTGACCAGAAGGGAACCCGGGACCCTGACGTCGGCAGCCCACGCTCTATCCACTGAGCCGAACCGGCCAGGGCGTCCTTGCGTCTTTCTGTGGGGCGTGTTGAGCTGTGGGAGCAGGACCCGTGGTCCCAGGGCCTCTGGGTAAAGGCAGCCTGTGTGGGGGCTCAGCCATCCCCGGGCCTGGATGCGCCTCTGGGCAGCGCCGGACACGGAGCATCCGTGCAGGGCGTGATGCCCGGGACAGGCCTCCCCGCGGGAATGGGAGGGCGCCGGCCACGATGGAGACAGATGCGGGGAGCCAGGCACACAAACCAGGCGTAACCAGGAAAAGCCGTGCAGACAGGCTGAAGTCTGGCGGGAGCCAGGGCCCTGCACAGACTCGCCGGCCACGGAGGGGACCAGCCGGGACTGTGCAAGCCAACGGGCTGACCCAGGTCCTAAGGAGGCGCCGTGGGCCGCAGCGGGAAAGGAAAGTCCGTCAAAGGGATGGGGCCTCCGCCCTCCCCGTGCAGCAGGGGCAGGGACTGCGAAGACGACCTGTCAGGCTGGGAGCATGTCAGCATCTGGTGTCTGCGCTGAGGAGATACCCGTATTTGGCTCGCTGCCCGGCGTGTCCTGGAGGATGGAGATCATGAAACCAGAGGAGGGGTCGGTGGCCCTATCCTGGCTTGTTTTTGTTTTCTTTTGTGGGGTTTTTGTTTGTTTGTTTAATATTTTTATTGATTTCAGAGAGGAAGGGAGAGAGAGAGAGAGAGAGAGAGAGAGAGAGAGAGAGAGAGAGGGAGATAGGAACATCAGTGGTAAGAGAGAATCACGGACCGGCTGCCTCCTGCACACGCCCCCCACTGGGGATCAAGCCCGCAACCCGGGCCTGTGCCCTGAACGGGAATCGAACCAGCAACCCTTAGGTGCACAGGATAACGCCCAACTAACTGAGCCACAGCGGCCGGCATCGATTGACATCTTTCAGCGTGAGATGTTCTCACAATGGTGACAAGATCTGGGGGGCTACCGGCGGGAGGGAAGAGGGGGGAGGCTCGGACCCGGGGCCGCTCCTGCTCTGCCCAGTCCCTGCTCCCTGTCAGGATGGAGGCCCAGCATCAAGCCAGAGGTTGGAACAGCTTTGAAAGCTCCGTCATCAGAGTCCATCTACTGAGGCGAGTTCCCATCCTGTTATCTGTGGAGTCGGCTGGTGACCTCCAGCCTCCTGGGCCCCCTGTGAGGGCGAGTTGTCCTGGGTCCCACCCGCCACCCCTGCCCAGCTTCATCCCTCCCCAGGAGTGTTCAGGCCGGGATGGATGGCCTGAAAGTGAACAGCATCGATCTTCACCCGAGAGGACGGCCCGCCAGGCGTCACGTGTGCTGATCAATGTTGCTGATCAATGTTGCTGATCAATGACCTAATTAAAGAAAGACAAGAGGAAGGGTCCCTGGCGCCGGGTGAGGTCATTGCCTCCGCAGGCCCTCGGGTCTCTCGGGACTGGTTCTCTGTTCAGGGTTTTGTGTTAAGACGGCGACCTTCCAAGCACACTGAGAAATTGGGGGGAACACCCGAGACTTCGGGAAGGCGGGAAGTGAGGCTCCTCGGGGTGCACAGAGCACGGGGCCTGCCACCGGGGACCAAGCAGGTGTCGGCGCCCAGGGGTCCCCAACCGGCCCTCGAAGAAGGAATATGCCTGTCCCAGCCTCCGCCCAGGGCCTCCTCGCTCAGGGCCGCTGCCAGGGGCGCGCTCACCCCAGCCCTGCAGGCCCCCTTTAGGACCCGCTCGGGTGTTCTCTATGCTGATGGAGTCAACTGTCATTTTTTTCTAAGGTTTTTAAAACTGACTTTTAGAGAGAGAGGAAGGAAGAGGGAGAGAGAGAGACACATCGGTCCACTGCCTCCTGCGCGCCCCCTCCTGATAAAACGAGGACTTTGTTGGAATCCCTGCACCCTGGGCCCGGGGCTGGCGCTTGCCCGTGGCCACACAGCTGGGGACTCAGGGAGCCCCTGTTCCGCCTCCGCACCAGGCAGCCCTCCGCCTCCAGCGGGTCTCAGGCATTTGTCTCTGCGAGTCGGGGCGTCCAGGCGCTGCGGATGCGGGATGGTGACAGGCAGCGCCCCGTCCCCTCGTCCTCCCTGCCACAGGCACTCGCTGTCCCTTGACGAGGAGGAGGGGAAATTGCCATCAAGCGGCTCCTAACCCAGAGGTCACGGGTAAATGTCAGCAGGCACTCTCCACGCCGAGGAAATAAATGCAGCTTAATTGGCAGCGGTGCCGCCAAGGAACTTCGCCCCCGCGGTCTCCACTCCCCCTCCGTCACATGGAATTCGCCAGCGCCTGTCAACGTGTAACTATTTACTCGGCGGCGTGACGGTCTCGTTCCCTGTAATAACGAGGCCGCTGGGCAGAAAAATCCTTTCACAGGGAAAGGGCACGTCCCAACACAAACACGCCTCCTCCCGCAGCAGCCCCACCTGACACGCCTCCTCCCACAGCAGCCCTACCTGGCCCACCTGACACACCTCCTCCCGCGGCAGCCCCACCTGACACGCCTCCTCCCACAGCAGCCCTACCTGGCCCACCTGACACACCTCCTCCCCAAGCAGCCCTACCTGACACGCCCCCTCCCGAAGTAGCCCTACCTGACCCACCTGACACGCCTCCTCCCACAGCAGCCCCACCTGACACACCTCCTCCCCAAGCAGACCCACCTGACCCACCTGGCACGCCTCCTCCCACAGCAGCCCCACCTGACACGCCTCCTCCCCAAGCAGACCCACCTGACTGACCTGACACGCCTCCTCCTGCAGCAGCCCCACCCGACACGCCTCCTCCCCCAGCAGCCCCACCTGGCACGCCCAACAGGCCATCCTCTTCTGAATGTCATCACAATCCTACCTCCTCCCGGCTCTCATCATCCCTCTCTCCTTAAACACACACACACACACACACACACACACACACACTTTTTATTGAATTGAGAGGGAGAGAGAGACAGAAACATCAATGATAAGAACCATGGATTGGCTGCCTCCTGCACGCCCCCTACTGGGGATCGAGCCCACAACCCAGGCATATGCCCTGACTGGGAATCGAACCATGACCTCCTGGTTCCTAGGTCGACGCTGAGTCAGGCATCCCTCTCTCCTTTTCACCTTTCTCTTAAACCACTGGATGCGGTGACCGTTCCTCTGGCAGGAAAGGTATTGATCAAGCTCGTCCCCACTGTGTATAGAGGAACAAGCCGACTCCTCATGGCTGTGGTTTTCCGTGCCGTGGGCTGCAACCCTTTGAAGCAGTGGGTTTCCACAGGGAACTGCTCCCAGATGCGGGGGGGGGGGGCCCTCAGCCCTGTGTTAGGGTGCCATCTGGTAACAAACCCAATTTTCTGCTGCAGCTGCAGGCAGCTTCAAGGTTCCACGTTCCAAGACCACCCCCCCCCCAATAAAAGTGAACCAATCCTACCTAATAAAAGAGTAATAGGCAAATTGACCACACCTTCGCTACGCCAAGCCACGCCCACCAGCCAATTAGGGCGAGTATGCAAATTATCCCAACCAAGATGTCAGTTAATTTGAATATCAAGACATGTAGAAGGAAGCCAAGCACTGCAGAAGGGAGTGAAGCTGCAGAGAAGCAAGCAAGTGGGGCAAGGGAGAAGGAAGGGAAGCAGGCGGGATAGGGAGAAGGAAGGGAAGCAGGTGGGGCAGGGAAAAGGAAGGGAAGCAGGCGGGGCGGGGAGAAGGAAGGGAAGCAGGCAGGACAGGGAGAAGGAAGGGAAGCAGGTGGGGCAGGGAGAAGGAAGGGAAGCAGGCAGGGCAGGGAGAAGGAAGGGAAGCAGGTGGGGCAGGGAGAAGGAAGGGAAGCAGGCAGGACAGGGAGAAGGAAGGGAAGCAGGCGGGGCAGGGAGAAGGAAGGGAAGCAGGTGGGGCAGGGGAGAAGGAAGGGAAGCAGGCAGGGCAGGGAGAAGGAAGGGAAGCAGGCTGGGCAGGGAGAAGGAAGGGAAGCAGGTGGGGCAGGGAGAAGGAAGGGAAGCAGGCGGGGCAGGGAGAAGGAAGGGAAGCAGGCGGGGCAGGGAGAAGGAAGGGAAGCAGGGGGCAGGGGAGAAGGAAGGGAAGCAGGTGGGGCAGGGAGAAGGAAGGGAAGCAGGCGGGGCAGGGAGAAGGAAGGGAAGCAGGCTGGGGCGGGGGGAGAGGGAAGAGAAGCAGGCGGGGCGGGGGAGAGCACAGCAGGAAGCCCTATTTCAGGAATCTTCCTGCCACGGGCTACTAGTAAATAATAAATGCCAATGCAACCTGTCAGAGTCCAAACGTCCAAGTTAATATGAGAGCCAGTTCTCTGGGCGTTAAGGAACCTCATTATATAGGGAGATAGGTCTCCCTGCACACATGACCTTCATAAAAAATCTGAAGTGTGGCCTGGCCAGCGTGGCTCAGTGGTTGAGCGCTGACCTATGAACCAGGAAGTCACAGTTCAATTCCTGGTGAGGGCACATGCCTGGGTTGTGGGCTCCATCCCTAGTAAGGGGTGTACAGGAGGCAACCGATCAATGATTCCCTCTCATCACTGATGTTTCTCTCTCTCTCCCTCTCCCTTCCTCTCTGAAATCAATAAAAAATATATATTTTTTAAAATATCTGTCTGTGATCTTCAGTGGGTCTTTGGGAGTCAAACACCACAAAGCCAGGTGTCTTTGCTTTCTAGCCCCGCCCCAATGCATCCCACGGGGGGCTCCTACCCACCTAGGAAGCAGGTACTACTGTCAATTCCAGGTCACAAACAAGGCCGTCCTGTCGAGGAACAGCATCCTTCTCACACACACTGGGTTTCTTCATTTAAAAGAAGGAAGAAAAAATTCTGTATGGATACATACAGACCCATGCATGTATAGACACAGGTGTGTGTGCATATGCATATGTGTGCATATATACATGTATGTATATGTAAAAGCCTAAGAGACTGAATGACGAAACAACCGAACAACTGGTCGACCGGTAGCTATGACACACACTGACCAATAAAAGTGAACCAATCCTACCTAATAAAAGAGTAATATGCAAATTGACCACACCTTTGCTACGCCAAGCCACGCCCACCAGCCAATCAGGGCGAATATGCAAATTATCCCAACCAAGATGTCAGTTAATTTGAATATCAAGACATGTAGAAGGAAGCCAAGTGCTGCAGAAGGGAGCGAAGCTGCAGAGAAGCAAGCAATGGAGGAGCTCCCCCTGGTGGGCAGTGTGCTCCCACAGCGGGAGCTCTGCTCAGCTGACTGACCTGTCCCTGTGGCCCAGCAGCCCAGCGGCAGCCACTCCCTCCCTCTAGTCCTGCAGATCCAATCTCTGGAGAACGGGCCAGGCACTGAGGGACCGGCGCTGCCGGCACAACCCTGACAGCGCCACCGGCCTCCTGGAAGTAGGCCTCAGGCACTGTGGCCGCTTCCCCTCCCTAGACACTCAGCCAGGAAGAAAAGATATAAAAGCGGCCACCAGGTGGCTCCTGACAACCAGCAGGAACATTGGTGGGAGAGAACCGGATGCCAGGGCTGCAAGGGCGTCCCACCTCCCACCGGAGGGCCAATTGCGTCCTGGCACCCACCCCCACCCCCCTTCGGGATGGGCGCCAGAGGTAGGGCTCACAGCTGGCAAGCACCGCTATGGGTGGGCAGTGCGAGCCTCTCCGATCAGGACGGACTGGGCGCGAGTCCAAGGCAAGCGCAGCGGGGCGGGATGAGTGGGAGCAGCAGGCAGGAGCTGCAGGTGGCTTTGGACTGCGGGTTTCAGCCCAATCCCGGCAGGCTACCCCGAGGGACTCCACCAGTGCACAAATTGTGCACTGGGCCTCTAGTATAAAATAATAAACCGACTCTTTTTTAAACTTGGAGGATGACAACTTTCACTGAAAACGAAGGACTCCATGTTCTTGTTGCAGGTTTGGTGGTATTTCTTTGGGATGGGGACCTTTTCTTTGACTTAAATAATGGCAGGAAATCCATTTTCACAGAAATGCGCTTCTTTAGCAGCTGAGGCTCAATCCTTCCGAACTCGTGTATGAAACTTCTCGGGTCCTCCGCCTCACATCCTGTGAGCAGCCTTCTGAAGAAACCCCGAAAATGGGGCAAAACGCTAATTATAGAATCTGACAGCATACGGTGTTCACTGCAGAATTCTTCCATTTTCCTGTTTATGTGAAGATTTTTATAATAAACTGGGCTGGGGGGGGGCAGGGGTGTTTGCTGCAATACCATAGACTTCCCGTGGATCTTCCACAAAATCACTTTCACAAAATCAGGAGTGGGAGAACACCTGAATCCATGTTTGAAAGTTGATCATTCGGAGCTAATTTTAAAAAAGAAAAATGTTAAGGATTCCACAGGCGCTAGATGCAACCCTACGGCATTTAGCCTTCGCGGCTTCGGAAACACGAGGCTGAAAAAAGCCCCACTGCGCAGACTCCGCAGGGGCAGCCACGCCCCCTTCCCTCCCCCCCCCCCCCCGCAGCGTCGTCGGCACAAGGCGCATGCGCCGACCTAGTAGGCGCACTCAGTGACGTCACCGGCGGCATCACGCACCAGCGCCCAGCGCCTGCGAGCCCAAGCGTGTCGGTCTGCGGACTCTGTGCCGCGCGAGCTCGGGGACGAGGACCCTCTCCACCGCCGACTCCGACGACAGGGGCCGAGGTGGTCGCGGGCCCCGGAAGGAGGTGGAGGGAGGAAAAGTGTGAGCGGCGCCCGATGGAGACGTCATCAGAGCGCACCGGAAGCGGCCCCAGAATGAGGAGTGAGTGGGGCTGAGGGCCACGGGCTCGGACGTCAGGGATCGGGCATTGGGGAGTGAAAAGGGACGTCAGGGTGCGGGGTGCTGGGGAGTGAAAAGTGTCGCTGCGGAGTGCAAGTGGGGCTGTTGTGGGAATTGCCTCACTTTCCCTCGGGGAAACTGAGGCCCGGCTGGCCCGGCCCCGTCACTGAGCCTGGGGTTGGTGTCCGAGCTGGAGGCCGGTTCTCGGGGGCCGCTCGGTGGCGTGGGTGCTACGGGACCGACCAGGGCCTTCGCCCGACTTGACCGCTCCCTCCCGGGGTGGCCGTGGCCAAGGCCTGCCCGGCCTGCCGCTCTATGAACGACCCTAATGCGGTGAGGAGCCCTGGGCGCTTGCTGGGCAGTGACACCACCCCCGCCCCCGGCGTTGGCGGAGAGCTGTGCCCGAGGGGAGCCAGCGCTGGGGCAGCTGTAGGCAGGGGAGTGTAGACACCGTTGACACCGGCCTTTGCATCGGGGTTCCGAGTCCCACCTCTGCAGGTGCCTACCTGTGTGACCCAGTGTAGCGTCTCAGTGTATCCGAGCTTCCGTGTTCTCGGATGATAATAGGAATAATGACCACGTTACAGGATTCTTCAGAAGGGATGTGGCAAGTATTGCGGGCTCCATAAATGTTAGGTGTGTGTTGTGACTGAAAAGACCCCCAAGTCTTAGACACCTGGGCCTGGTGGAGCAATCATTCCTGGGGTTTCCGGCCTTGCAAGTTGCTCTCTACAAACAGGTTATACTCCTCACCTTACATTTGGGGGAGGACTAGACTCCATATAGAAGAATTGTAGCCACTTTGGTTTGTTGGATCAAATGTGCACAGGGACACAAAAGGGAAACTTACAGAGTATAGTGTGAACCAAATGTTCTAATATTTGGGTGCTTGAATCAGGGCTTTGTCTCATTCTTATTCTGTCCACGTCTCCAGTGCCACAGGTTTTCTTCAGAAAAACAAGTAAGAAACAGGATCGTGGATGTGTTTAGAAGTTGAAGCCACATTGGTGAATATATACACTGAGTGGCCAGATTATTATGATCTCTGAACACATAATAATCTGGCCACTCAGTGTGAGAGTGTGTGTGTGTGTGTGTGTGTGTGTGTGTGTGTGTGTATTAGAGGCCTGGTGCATGAATTCGTGCATGGGTGGGGTCCGGGCAGCCTGGCCAGGGGGAGGGGACATGGGCGGTTGGCTGGCCTGCCTGCTGGTTGAACTCCTGGTCGAGGGGACAATTTACATATTAGCCTTTTATTATATAGGATATACACTGAGTGGCCAGATTATTATGCGTTCAGAGATCATAATAATCTGGCCACTCAGTGTATATTTTGAGCTTGAAAAGAAACCTATTGTATTTTATCACTTTAGGACACCGTCAATTGTATGATCCAATTTCATAGATACCAAACTGAAGAATCTTTTTAACAAAATTTAATATTCCCAACCACCTGCATCACATAACTTTTATAAGTACCGTGCGCTAACCGATTGCGCCACTGGAGCTCCATGCATCACATAACTTTTAAATGAGTTACTCCATTACAAAGTGAGCAGCTCCTTAGCTCCTAACCTGTGGAATTGTCAACGTAAGAAGCATTCAAACCCATAGAGAATTTTCGTGAGTTATGTGAGCCAAACTGATGACAACTGCCAGGAAGCAAAATCTCAACGGATCAAGAAAATGCTCCTGAAAATGGCAGTTTGCACCCTATTTAATACATTACAATCAAAAGAGGAGGCAGGCCGAAACCGGTTTGGCTCAGTGGATAGAGCGTCGGCCTGTGGACTGGGGTCCCGGGTTTGGTTCCCGTCAAGGGCATGTGCCTTGGTTGCGGGCGCATCCCCAGTGGGGGCGGTGCAGGAGGCAGCTGATCGATGTTTCTCTCTCATCGATGTTTCTAGCTCTCTATCCCTCTCCCTCTCTGTGGGAAAATCAATAAAATATATTTTTTTGAAAAAAGAAACTTCCTTATCCTGCTAAAGGACATCTATAAAAAACTAATTTAAAAAAAAAGAGGCAGAAGTGGGCTACATGAAACCCACTGGTGATAGGTTATGGAGGCAGGAGAAAGCAAAGTAGGGTTGGGGGGTCTCTGGGATTGGATAAAAAGTAAAGTGATAGTCATGTACTTCTTGTACAGAGGTGGGTACAGGATAGTTAACAGTCAGCAATGAACACAATAACAGCAACAGTGAGGGCATCTGTGGTCTCCCCACTGGCTCGGCACCTGTGCTTTGAGGGGTCTGGAGAAAGGAATGGACTTTGACGTTCCAAAGGTCTGTTACCGTAGTTGCAAAACGACCGTAGACAGGCTCGATTAAGGTAAAGACGGACTTTTTTCAGGGAAGGTTCTAGCCTAGGCCAGTGGTCGGCAAACGCATCAGTCAGCAGAGCCAAATATCAACAGTATAACAATTGAAATTTCTTTTGAGAGCCAAATTTTTAAAACTTCTTCTAACGCCACTTCTTCAAAATAGACTCTCCCAGGCCGTGGTATTTTGTTGAAGAGCCACACTCAAGGAGCCAAAGAGCCGCATGTGGCTTGCAAGCCTCAGTTTGCCGACCACTGGCCTAGGACATGACTACCCACCATAAACTGCCTTTAGTTTAAAAGTTCTCATTTCAGACCCTCCTGTGTGGTTACGGGAGGTCTCTGCATTTGTAAGGCCGCCACGCAGGCCTCTCCTGAGCTCGTCAGGTGGAGTGTGTGGTCCTTTTCGTCCAGTGTTTTAAGCCCGTGCAGCTCCAAGTGTGGTCTGCTGACCTGCAGCTCCATCCGAGAACTTGCTAGAAAGGCAGGATACAGGAACGGGGCCCAAGAGTCTCTATGCTGATAAGTCCCAGAGGTCCCCCCGCACGTTCGTGTCCGAGAAGCGCCTTTTGAAGTCCGCCCTTGGGCTTTCTGTGATGGACGGGATCCGTGGGCAGGGTGAGAGCGTCCATGACAGCTTCGCCGCTGTGCCCTCTGCAGCCCCGCCTCCTGTCTGAAGAAGCACTGCTCTGTTCAGCGTTGACACCGCCTCGCCTCGGGCCTTACGCCCAGCAGGAATCATTTCGTGTCCTTGTCCCGTCCCCAGGTGGAATCTACCACGCCCTCTCCCAGAAAGAGGCCAAGGAGCTCGATGTCCAGGTAGGTGCTTGGCAGGTGGTCTGGGAGCGACGGGGCGATGACACAGATGGCTCGGTGGCCTCAAAGCCTTTCCGCGTCCCACTCCTCGTCTCCCCAGTCCCCGGGGCTCCAGCGGGGCCTGTTGTCCTGACGGCTGTCCCACACGCGGGTCTCCTTTCCCGTCGCGCCCAAGTCGGGCGTGGTTACCCGGGACCTCGGATTTGTGTCATCTCCCATTGTATGGGGACACTGGGCTGTGTCCCCCTGAAACCCACCCTGGGGACACTGTCATTTGACCTGGTCACTGGCTCCCCCTCACCCCCAACAGGGCAGGGAGATCTCATTTTGTGAGATTTGTGGATTCTTCTGGGATTTGCCCATTTGGCAGAAGCTGCGCCAGTGACTCATGAGGAGGGAGATGCCGTGAAATCAGGATTTTGAGACTGATTGGCCTTTATTTGGCTTCTCCATGGAGGACCGAGTATGTGTTCAAGACAGTCCAATCCTTTCAGTCCCCTCTCTGTGAGGGACTTGAAGCGTGTGCGTATCACAGCTTCTCCAGGGACACATCAGCCCGGGTGTTTACAGCCGCTTAGTACAGCGAGGATCCAGGAGGTGGCCTGCCAGAGGCCGGACCTCAGGAGGCAGAGCTGCCGGGGCTGGGGGGTGGGGGTGGGGGTGGGGGCAGCAGCATTTTCAGGGGCAGTGATGCTCCGAGTCCCCTCCAGAATTACACACTGTGACCGTCACGGTCACCTGAGGCTCTGCTGTGTGTCCAGAGAGCGAGCAGGAGACGGGAGGGGGCGGTGCTGAGATGCGCTGACAGGTCCTTCCCCCAGTGATGCGCCCACAGCCGGAAACCGAATAAGAGGACGGCGGCCCGCACTGTGAGCAAATGCAACTCCTGGCTGGCTGTGGCTAACCCTTCCTGAGGGTTAGATCCTCTCCTGCGAGGCCGGGGCTTGGCTCCGCCCTGAGCTGCCTCCAGTCATTACTGATTAAACGTGGCCCCTCTTCCCTCCCTGCGAAGACCAGGGCGTCTTTTCCTCCACAGAGAGAGGTGTGCTGTCACCACCAGGATGGCCTCAGGGAACAGGGTGGGCCGCTGGAGTGTGGCCTGGCTGTCTCCGTGTCGGCCACGGACTGGGGTCGGGATGTGGCTTTTGCACCTGGACAGCGGTGGGCGGGGGACAGCCGGCGCGCGGAGGCGGTGTGGTCGGGGAGGCAGCCTGCCTGTGAGGGCCCCGGCGGGCTGTGCCGGGCCGAGCAGTGAGCCCCCCCCCCCCCCCCGTTCACCCCCCCTGCTGTCCCACCAGCGCCCCGGAGCCCAGCGCGCCGAGGCCTTCCTGCAGGCCTTCCTGCGGCGCTGCACGCCCCACATGAGCCCGCGCGCCCGCGAGGACCAGCTGCAGCGCAAGGCCGTGGTGCTGGACTACTTCACCCGCCCGAGGCGGAAGGAGCAGAGGAGGCGGCCCCGGGGCCTGTCCGCGCGGCAGAGGAGGGCGCTGCGGCTCTTCGACATTAAGCCGGAGCAGCAGAGGTACCGGCCTTCCCGCCTGCCTTCCCGGCTGGTGCAGCCTCCCGCTTCTGCCACCAGGGGGGAGCCTTCCTTTACCAACCGGGACTGGGTTTGGGTTTGGCTTTTAATAGGGAGGCTGGTGAGTGGCTGGCTTCTGTCCCAATCCTAATAGGACCCTGCCTGTAGTGGTCTGTTGCCCATGGCAACAGGCTGGCTGTCTTCCAGCTCTTTTAGAAAAGAGCAACTGAGACTTCTTAATCTGTATCTCTAGAAGCTTCTCATAGCAGCAGGCAGAATCACCCACGTGTCGGGAAGCCTCCGCGAGGGACATGGCCCCCTTAGCGGGAGGGGCTCCTGCCTCCTGCCGGCCCCGCCCTCCTTGGCCCGGCTCTGGGTGTGGGTGCCGTGGGACTGTTTGTAGACTTTCGCTTCCAGACCGTAGCCAGCAGCCTCCTACACCCACTGTCCCTGGCTTCTCGAGAAATCAGCTGGGTTTGGGGGCAGGGGGGCCGTTGTCTGTCTCAGGGGGCCTCGTGGTGTCCTCACCGCTATGGCCCCCTTCAGGTTTGAGCCGCGGTTCTCCGTTCTCTAACCCACAGTTCCAGGTAAAGGACTCCCCAGAGGCGCCGGGATGTGTGACGGTGGCCCCCGAGGAGAGCCTTCGGGGTCCTCTGCTCCGCGCCCTCCCCTGCCAGGCAGACCCGTCACCTTCCCCGGGTCCTTCGTGACAGCCAGCAGCTCGTGTTGAACGAGGGCTCACCTAGCTCATCGTCCTGACGCGTGGGGCCGGGGCCTCAGAGTAGCAGGCGTCAGCAGGCCTGGAGTGGGTTTCTCGCGGAGAAGGCCAGGTGCCGTGTGCTGGCTGCCGTGCAGGCGGGTCCACCGCCTCGGCCCAGGCAGCGTGGCCGGGTGTGTCCGGCTGCTCCGGCGTCTCTAGACATTGCCTCGTGGTCTCAGGCCGCTGCCTGCGCTCCAGCTGCCACAGCTGTGTCCCTCGAATGGAGATGGTGGCCCAGGCATCCTTGGCGGGAAGCCGAGCGCTGTGCCTTGGACGGTGTCTTCGAGCTCAGTGCCTAGCTCCCACCCTCTGACTTTCCAGATATGACTTCTTCCTCCCCCTGCACGAGCTCTGGAAACAGTACATCCGGGACCTGTGCAATGGCCTCAGGCCAGACACGTGAGTTCAGTTTCTGAAGCCTTGCCCTTTGGGGAAACCCGTGTCTCGTGGACCCTGACCCTGACGGCTGTAGATGCGGCCTGGGAGCCCGCTTCCAGAGCTCTGTGTCCCGCAGACACTAGTCTTCTGTCTGCCCCGCAGGCAGCCCCAGGCGATCCAGGCCAAGCTGTTGAAGGCAGATCTCCATGGCGCCATTGTTTCAGGTAAGGGCCTGAGAGCAGGTGGCACGCGGGGCAGCATTGCGGGGTCAGGGGTCAGGGTGCTAGAGTGTTCCTGCCTGGGATGTCCCCAGGTTGGCGCTGGGCGGAGAGACATCCTCTAGGTGGTCTCTGCCCTCGCCACATGGCCCCGACTGCTGTCTGGAGGGTGTGGGACACACGTGTGACCTGGCTCGCGAATCCTGCCCACACCCTGGCCTGCGGGCCCCAAAGGACACCTTGTCGGCCATCGCAGGGTCACAGGCAGAGGGCGGGGAAGTGGGTCCTCCCTCCACTCAGTCCTGGCCCCCGGCACTCCTTCCCCGCTGGGCAAGGCCTGAGCTGGAACCGCTTCTCCTTTGCAGTCACGAAATCCAAGTGCCCCTCCTACGTGGGTGTCACAGGGATCCTCCTGCAGGAAACAAAGCACGTTTTCAAAATCATCACCAAAGGAGACCGCCTGAAAGGTGCGTCCTGTCCCCTCGGCGCTGTGGGCGGTGGGCGTCGCCAGCCCTCACCTTGTGGCCGCAGGGCCTCGGGTCAGCACCGACTCCAGGGATCTGCAGAGGCCACACCTGCCCCTGGGGGTGCAGGAGCTGCGCCCTTGGCTGTGAGCCTGTGGGTCCAGGGGGCCTGAGAGCCCCCCTCTAGCTCCCCGTCTAGCAACAGGTGTGAGCCACGCACAGGCACAGGAATTTCAAAACCACACATGGGGGTTTGGTTTCTTTAACTTTTTTTAAAAAAATGTTACCTTTCTTTAAAAAATATTTTTTAATTGATTTCAGAAAGGAAGGGAGAGAGAAAACGAAATATCATTGGTGGAGAATCATGGATCGGCTGCCTCCTGCCCGCTCCGCACTGGGGATGGAGCCTGCAAACTGGTCACATGCCCTGACCAGGAATCGAACCCTGACCTGGTTCATGGGTCGACACTTCTGAGCCATGTCGGCTGGCGGCTCCTTTAATTTTTGAGCTGGCTTTCCCGCCACTGCCGTCCGTTTCCCTGCAGGGCTTTCGCTCTGGTTTTCACCTGAGAGCATGGTCAGTGTTTCCCACCGAGCGCAGAGCTGCGAGCCCACTGAAAGCTCGGGGGAGACCTGGGCTGGAGTTGCCCTGGGCGTTCCTGGTGCTGAGAGGGGCTCACAGCCTTGAGCCCTGACCATCGGGGGCTGAGCTCTATGTATGACGGAGTGACCTGGCTGTGCAGGGTGACCCCGCGAGCCTGGTTTCCTGTGAGCTCATTCCAGAACCTCCGTGGGTATGCCTGCACGCGGGCGGGCTTGCTGTGGCCCCCATGCGGTCTCTCCTGCTCCCCTGCAGTGATCCCCAAGCTGGGCTGTGTGTTCTCTGTGGAAACCGACGGCTTCGTTTCCTACATTCACGGGAGCAAATTCCAGCTTCGGTCGAGCGAGCGGTCCGCCAAAAAGTTCAAAGCGAAGGGAACCATGGACCTGTGAGCGCTGCGGCCCACGGGTCACGGCTGAGAGGAACGCCGGCCCCGAGCCCAGCTCCTGGGAGATGGCAGGCACTTCCGGGGAGACCATTCCAGTCGGTAGGACACCTGGGAAGAAACGCCTGGTGTCGAGGAGCAGGGTGCATCATCCTGGGGACCTGCGTGTTCCTTCCTCCCGAGAAGAGCGGGGCAGGAGACACCGAGCGGCCCTGCTGGCTCGTGGGCGTGGGAGCTCTACCGCCCGTCCTGCGTCTGTGTGCTCTGTGACTCGAGCTGTTTGTGATAATAAAATGACCGTGGCCTTGGCTCGAGTTTCTGGGGCTCCTGCAGTGCAGCAGGTGGGAGGGTGGGGCCCGGGCAGGGCCGAGTCAGGCCTTGTCTCCGCTCTGCAGACACTGCCACAGGCGTGGGTCCCGGCTCTGGTCTGTGTCGGGTCTGGACCACAGTTTCTGCAAACAGCTGAACCCCCCACTCTGCCCTCCCTCTGGGGCCTGGGTGGGAAGAGGGGGCTCCCTGGAGGGGGCTCCGCATCCGAGCAGCTGTGGGATTTGAAGAATGTGGTCACCCCCAGGCTCAGGGGAGGGCCCGCAGAGCCATCGGGGACCTGGGGCCAGCAGGAGGAGAGATGGGCAGGGGCGTGGGGCTCTAGCTGCCAGTCCCAAATGCCCAGGAGACGCGGAGGCTCTGCCGCCGAGTGGGGGGTAGCTGCAGGAGCTGCTGGGGACGTTCCGGTCTGTGGGCAGGGGGCCTTCCACCGGCCATGCACCGTCCTGAAGTCGGGGCCTCAGTGTCACCCTCTGTCCAGGGGGCCAGCAGGCGATGGGGGTTTCCTGGAGAGGCACCTGGGACTCCTGCACCAGGATCGCAGGGTGCACGTGACCGCAGCCAGGTCCTGGGCTGCAGGGGGACCCCAGGGGTCCCGGGGAGCTTCGCGTCCTCTGCGACCCAGCTGCTCCCCTGTCACTGATATTTGGGGACCGTGGGCTCCAGATGGTGTCTGACGTCCCTCCAGCTCAGGCGTCTGGGCTGGGGCTCAAGACCGTGGCCTCGGGACGGCGCTTCCAGGTGCGGGAAAGGTCAGCGGCCTCGCTCGGGCTCTGAGAGTAAACATGGACGCGCCACCGTAATGCATGGTGAAGAGCTCCCTGGACAGCGACGTGCGTTCTCACTGCGTTGACGTTTCGTCGCTGTAGTGCCTAATTAAGACATCTGTTAAATGTCTCTAATATTAACTTAATCAAGGGGCTTCTGGTAGAACTGTATTGGAATTGTCCATTTAATTAACTGCACGGCCCTTAATGGGTGTCTTAAACAGGCGTCATTAACAAGGGTGGGAGACAGATTAAAACGAGGCCGTGACGCTCCCGGTGGTTTCCCTGGGCTGTGAAGGGCGAGCGGGGCGTAGTGGATGTGGAGCCGCGGGGTGCGGGCTGGCGTCCCTCGGGCCCAGCCTGGCTGTCCTGGCGGCTTTGCCCACAGAAGAGGTGGCAGCAGCCCCCGCGGCCTCTCCCAGGAAGTGGTCCTAGGCCTGGTCAGGGTGAGGCGGGGTGGAGAGGAGGAAGAGGGAGGAGAGAGTACCTCGCAGAGACGCTCACTAAACACCAGCAGGTGCGTAGATCTCACGCTCACGGCCCCACCAGTGTCCTTGAGTGCCATGGTTCCCCTCACCCTCTTGCCACCTCCCAGGCCCAGCTCCTGTCCCCACCGCATCTCAGCCACAGCCTCCCTGCCCCTCCCTCCACACTCGGCCCTGGCACAGCCAGGTGACCTCTGTGACCCGTGACTCATGTCCTGTCACTCACTCTTCTGCCCAAACCCACGCATGAGTTGCCAGGACCCTGAGAAGGACAGCCGCTCCTGCCCCAGCGGGCCGCCTCTACGACCCTCTCTCAGCCCCTAAACCCTCCCACCCGTGTCCTGCCGCCTCCGCACACTGCCTCCTCCTTGGCCTCTTTGCTGGAACTCCAGCCCCAGGCAGCCCCTCTGCACTCAGCCCTCCCCCACCCCTTCCTCAGCAGCCCTATGGTCCCTCCATGGTTCCTCCCCACTGGACCCTCCTGCACTTTCCACCCCACTTAGCCCTGAACCACCGTGCCTGCTCCTTACTGGAATATAAGATGGGCCGCCAGGGCTTGTCTGTCTCCACCATCATCACGGGGTAACCTCGGGCAACTAGACGGCCTTGCACACAGTGAGTGCAGTTAAATATTTGTGTGCAATCAGAAGAAAACAGAACGCCAAGGGTGGGCCTGACCATGGGTGAGCCAGGCGTCTGCCCAGTTCTCCGTCCGCTCCTTTCAGCGGTGGGGGGGGGGGGGGGGCGGCGCGGGGAGGAGAAGGGAGGGTAGACCTAATGCCACCTCCTCAGAGGAGGACCGAGCGGCCACTTGGCAGAGGGTCACCTCCCAGGCCCCTCTCCGGCCCTTGGCTGCCCTGTGACAGCCGCTGGCGGCAGCCCCTCTGGGGAAGGTCTCTGCAGATGCTCCTGCGGGGCCGGCCCCTGGGGCGGGAAGGCTGCTCTGTGTGAGGCGGCTCAGCTCCCTGAGCGGATGGCAGCCTCCCGGAGCTGCTGGGGCCTGGGGCTGTCAGTGCTGGGGTCTGGGGCTGTCAGTGCTGGGGTCTGGGGCTGTCAGTGTAGGGGGTCTGGGGCTGTCAGTGCTGGGCTCTGGGGCTGTCAGTGCTGGGGGTCTGGGCTGTCAGTGCTGGGGTCTGGGGCTGTCAGTGCTGGGGCCTGGGGCTGTCAGTGTTGGGGGTCTGGGGCTGTCAGTGTTGGGGTCTGGGGCTGTCAGTGTTGGGGGTCTGGGGCTGTCAGTGTTGGGGGTCTGGGGCTGTCAGTGCTGGGGTCTGGGGCTGTCAGTGCTGGGGGTCTGGGGCTGTCAGTGTTGGGGGTCTGGGGCTGTCAGTGCTGGGGTCTGGGGCTGTCAGTGCAGGGGGTCTGGGGCTGTCAGTGCTGGGGGTCTGGGGCTGTCAGTGCAGGGGGTCGGGGGCTGTCAGTGCTGGGGTCTGGGGCTGTCAGTGCTGGGGTCTGGGGCTGTCAGTGTTGGGGGTCTGGGGCTGTCAGTGCTGGGGTCTGGGGCTGTCAGTGCAAGGGGTCTGGGGCTGTCAGTGTTGGGGGTCTGGGGCTGTCAGTGCTGGGGGTCTGGGGCTGTCAGTGCAGGGGGTCTGGGGCTGTCAGTGCTGGGGGTCTGGGGCTGTCAGTGCTGGGCCCTGGGGCTGTCAGTGCTGGGTTCTGGGGCTGTCAGTGTAGGGGTTCTGGGGCTGTCAGTGCTGGGGGTCTGGGGCTGTCAGTGCTGGGGTCTGGGGCTGTCAGTGCTGGGGGTCTGGGGCTGTCAGTGTTGGGGGTCTGGGGATGTCAGTGCTGGGGTCTGGGGCTGTCAGTGCTGGGGTCTGGGCTGTCAGTACTGGGATCTGGGGCTGTCAGTGCTGGGGGTCTGGGGCTGTCAGTGCTGGGCCCTGGGGCTGTCAGTGCTGGGGTCTGGGGCTGTCAGTGCTGGGGTCTAGGGCTGTCAGTGCTGGGCCCTGGGGCTGTCAGTGCTGGGGTCTGGGGCTGTCAGTGCTGGGGCCTGGGGCTGTCAGTGCTGGGGTCTGGGGCTGTCAGTGCTGGGGTCTGGGGCTGTCAGTGCTGGGGGTCTGGGCTGTCAGTGCTGGGGTCTGGGGCTGTCAGTGCTGGGGTCTGGGGCTGTCAGTGCTGGGGTCTGGGGCTGTCAGTGCTGGGGTCTGGGGCTGTCAGTGTAGGGGGTCTGGGGCTGTCAGTGCAGGGGGTCTGGGGCTGTCAGTGCTGGGGTCTGGGGCTGTCAGTGCTGGGGTCTGGGGCTGTCAGTGCTGGGGTCTGGGGCTGTCAGTGTTGGGGTCTGGGGCTGTCAGTGCTGGGGTCTGGGGCTGTCAGTGCTGGGGTCTGGGGCTGTCAGTGCTGGGGTCTGGGGCTGTCAGTGCTGGGCCCTGGGGCTGTCAGTGCTGGGGTCTGGGGCTGTCAGTGCAGGGGGTCTGGGGCTGTCAGTGCTGGGGTCTGGGGCTGTCAGTGCTGGGGGTCTGGGGCTGTCAGTGCAGGGGGTCTGGGGCTGTCAGTGCTGGGGGTCTGGGGCTGTCAGTGTTGGGGGTCTGGGGCTGTCAGTGCTGGGGGTCTGGGGCTGTCAGTGCAGGGGGTCTGGGGCTGTCAGTGCAGGGGGTCTGGGGCTGTCAGTGCTGGGGTCTGGGGCTGTCAGTGCTGGGGGTCTGGGGCTGTCAGTGCAGGGGGTCTGGGGCTGTCAGTGCTGGGCTCTGGGGCTGTCAGTGTAGGGGGTCTGGGGCTGTCAGTGCAGGGGGTCTGGGGCTGTCAGTGCAGGGGGTCTGGGGCTGTCAGTGCTGGGGTCTGGGGCTGTCAGTGCTGGGGTCTGGGGCTGTCAGTGCTGGGGGTCTGGGGCTGTCAGTGTTGGGGGTCTGGGGCAGTCAGTGCTGGGCCCTGGGGCTGTCAGTGTAGGGGGTCTGGGGCTGTCAGTGCTGGGGTCTGGGGCTGTCAGTGCTGGAGTCTGGGGCTGTCAGTGCTGGGGGTCTGGGGCTGTCAGTGCAGGGGGTCTGGGGCTGTCAGTGCAGGGGGTCTGGGGCTGTCAGTGCTGGGGGTCTGGGGCTGTCAGTGCTGGGGTCTGGGGCTGTCAGTGCTGGGAGCGGGCGGCAGGGAGGAGGGCGGGAGGAGAGGGTTGCAGGCTCAGGAGGCAGTGTTTCCGCAGCCGCTGGTGAGGTACAGAAATCACTGTTTCCGGCTCAGGGAGCAGTTATCCCGGGTTCGTCCCCCAAGAGAAGCCACACTCGCTTCCCACAATCAGGACCTGTCGTGCAAAGATGTGCCACCTTTTCTGGGACTTAATTTTATCTTGAGAAGTCTCATCCCCAAGTTTAAAAAATAAAGCTACAGGAAATGTGACTTGAGATGGAGTTTACATACATGTAATCCTTAAGACACACATGTGCTTACAGATGCGCAAACATGGGTCACGGTTCTGAGTTCCATGCTTCCCTGGACTTATCCAACCCTTGTGGCCCCCCTGGGAGGTCAGTGCGGCAGGATCCCCATTTACAGACAAGGAAACTGAGGCAGGGAGGGTGGGTCATGTGCCCAGAGAAGAGCTGGGATTTGAACCCCAGAGCTTGGCCCCGAGAGTGTGTGCCCTTGACTGCTGCTCTCCACCCCCCAGCACATGGGACGCTCGGGCCTCTCAGACACACCAGCAGCACCCCTGCACGCACACACATGCATGCACGCATGCACATACCCGCACACAGGCTCTCTCCGCCTCCCCGAGTCCTGGTACAGAGGAGAGGCTGCCCCTGCAGCCTCAGGGAAGCCGGGCCTCTCCCGGTTTGAAACTTCCTCATCCGCTCCCCGGAGCGGGCGCCCCAGCGTCCCCAGCGCCACTGCCCACTCTACCCCCTCAACACCTTGTGAGGCAGGTGGGACTCGGCCTGTGTGTTCATTTGGGGAAACTGAGGCCCAGAGAGAAAAAGCAAGTGGCCAGAGTCATCCTGGGAGGAGTGGGCAGAGCGGGGCGGGGTGCCAGCCCCACCCCAGCCATGTTCCTCTAGGGGCCCTGCCCCTGGCCGGTAGGTAAGGCCCCAAGTAGGGTGGTGGCATTTTTGAGGGTCCCTTGCAGCCCAGAACAGGCACTCTAGCATCCAGGTCGGGGCGTGGGGGGGGGGGCTGAGGGGTGACACCCCACATCCCACTGGATGCCCACCCTCTGGCCCCTCCCACAGCCACAGGGCAGCTGCAGAAGGGTTTTCATTCATTGTCTGCCTCCAGGGGCCTGCACCCCACCGAGCTGTGAATCTCAGCTCCTCCCTCACCCTCTTTGCAGCACAAAAAATAAAATAATACAAAACAAAATAAATGACTCGGGAATTGGTGTTTAATTAAGCAATAAGACTCGCTGGAGCCTGGCAGCCGCCTCATAAAACCACTCCCATTGAGTCCAAATGAACCTCAGATCAGCACCAGTGTGATGAGATGATTGCTCCCAGGAGCTACTCCCACCAGGTCTTCCCCAGAGCTGGCTCCTGGCTCCCGGCTGGCAGGAGGGAGGGAGGGAGCCACTCCACTCCGAGGCTGGGGGAGATGGAAACACCAATCCTAGCTGTCTGGGCGTGGTTCAGTGGTTGAGCGTTGACCTATGAGCCAGGAGGTCACAGTTGGATTCCAGGTTGGGGAACATGCGTGAGTTGCAGGCTCGGTCCCTAGTGGGGGGCGTGCAGGAGACAGCTGTTCCATGATTCTCTCATTTAGGTTTCTCTCCCTCTCCCTTCCTCTCTGACAGCAATAAAAATATATGAGGCCAAAACCGGTTTGGCTCAGTGGATAGAGCGTAGGTCTGCGGACTGAAGGGTCCCAGGTTCGATTCCGGTCAAGGGCATGTACATTGGTTGCAGGCACATCCCCGGTGGGGGGTGTGCAGAAGGCAGCTGGTCGATGTTTCTCTCTCATCGATGTTTCTAGCTCTCTATCCCTCTCCCTTCCTCTCTGTAAAAAAATCAATAAAATATATAAAATTATATATGTATATATATATGGAGGGGGAGGGGGAGGAAGAGGAAGGAGGGAGGACCTGGGGACTCCTCAGGGTCCTTATGTCTAAAGTGGTGAAGCAGCCTTGGCCTCCGGTGTGACTGAGACGGTGTGCGTGCTCGTAGCTCAAACACATGGCTGTTTGCTTTTCTTTATGTTTTCCCAGCTTTCCTTTTTGTTCCCCAGTCCTGAGCCCTGAGCCCTGAGCCCTGAGCCCGGGAGGCGCAGAACAGGCCTCGGGGAGCCCTGGCCTTTTCCTCAGCTTGCGGCTGGGCTGACTCAGCTTCTGCGTCTCTGTGAGTCACGAGTTTTTCCTCTTCCTGGAGGAGCATGGCCCTCCGCCCAGGTCTCCTCCGACCACGCGGCCCGTGGGGAGGGACAGGCAGCTGCAGGACGGAGTCTGTGCTGCCTCCAGGGCCTTCCCCGGAGCTCCATCCAGAGCAGCACAGCTGGCAGGAAGGGCAGATGAGGAGACAGAGGTCCTAGTGGACCCCTGACCAACAGTGAGACAAGGCTTGTTGGGGTGTCCTGACTCCAGGACCAACATCCTTTCCCCAGTTTTCCAGAACCATGGAAACACCTCCTTCTCCAGACACCTGCTCTGGGCCTGGCACAGTGCTGGGTGCCAGGCAGGGTGCTGTGGCAAACCACATAGCTGTGCCCGCGGCATAAAAAACGTGTACACCTGGGATGGCATTTCCCAGAGTCCTCATGTCCCAGCTGACCTCTGAGGTTACACCTCGGCGCTTGGGGTCCCAAGGGCTCATCTCCCCCTCTGTATTGAGGCCTGGCTGCCCCATCAAGACCCATAAATCCACAGGCTTCCAGAACTGCAGGGACGTCTGTGGGCACACTGAGCGATAGGGACCCACGGAGCTCTGTGGGGGCGGCAGTGACCGGGAAACCCACGCGCTGTCTGAGGGCTCAGCTCTGCCTGGAGATGGGCACCATGGCTTACCTTCTGTGCATGTTGGACAATTTCCACTAAAAAGGTTTAAAGTAGATAAAATGCGCCAGGCCGTGTGGCTCAGTGGTTGAGCGTCTACCTCTAAACCAGGTCACCGGTCAGGGCATTTGCCTGGTTGTGGCTTGATCCCCAGTAGGGGGCGCACAGGAGGCAGCCATCGAGGATTCTCATCATTGATGTTTCTCTCTCTCTACCTCTCCCTTCCTCTCTGAAATCAATAAAAATATATTTAAAAGTTAATTTAAAAAAATAGATAAAATGCTGCTGATTTGTTAATATGATTATTAACCTCTAGCGGAGATGACCACGTCAGCGGGCAGCCGGGAGGCCCCCAGAGGTGGGGAGGCCCAGCCCCGCCCCGCCCTCCGCCCTCCCCTGGCCCGCTCCCACCGCCCCGCAGCCGGCCGGCCGAGGTCCAGGACCCACCTGCCCCGGGTGAGAGCGGCCGGTGTGCGGAGCGCGGCGGCGGAGAGGAAACCGGGAACCAGCCGGAGGCGGCCAGCAGGGCGTCCCGCCCAGGCCCGCCCGCAGGGCACACGACCCACGCACTCAGCTCGGGCCGCTCGGGCCGCTCCGCCCGCGCACATTTCTCAGGACTCGGGCTCTGCGGGCTGGGCGCCCAGGCCCCGCCCCCGCCGCGCGCCAGGGCTCCGATTGGCGGAGCCGCCCAGGGGGCGTGTCCGGGAGAGTTCGGACGCGGCGGGGGCGGTGCGGGGCTGGGCAGCAGCGGGCGAGCGGGACGCGGCGCGGATTGTGGGCGCGCGGGGTCCCGGCGGAGAGGTAAGCGCCCCCCAGGGCCAGGCAGGGCAGGAACGCGCGGAGCAGGGGGCTCCCGCCGGCCGCCCACACGCCCCGCACCGCCAGGTCCAGGTGGGTGCGCAGCCAGGACGGCTCGGCCTCTGGCTCGCAGCGTAGGCGCGGAGCAGGGCGCTCATTGCTGGCGGCAAGGCTGGAGGCGAGGTGGGGGCTTCAGGGGCTCCGAGGAGAGAGGGGAGGACAGAAGAGGGGGCGCCGGGGCTGCGGCAGGGTTCTCGGGATGCGCGACGTGTGAACGGAGGGGGCTCCGCGGGCGCCCGGGGCCGGCAGGGAGCTCAGCGCGCCCGTTGTCCGGGGTGTTGTTTGGAGAGACCTGGCCTCCCCCGCCGTCGGGGCCTCCTTCCTGGTCCCTGTCCGCGGGGTCTGGAGAGGTGGGGACCGCTGCCCCAGCGGAGGGAGGGGGGTGCGTGGCGGCCTGGGCCTCACGGGCCTCTCATTGAGGAGCCGCCTGCCCTCTGACCGTGGAGTTTGTGACTTGGTGGGAGTTGTCGAAGGAAGCAGGGCTGGGCGCCCATGCCACGGAAGAAGTCAGTGAGGCCGCGCCCTCCCGCCTAGAATCCGTCTGATCCCCTCCCTCTCCCGCTGGAGGAGCGGGCCGCGCTGGAGTGGGGTGTCCGCCAGCCCCCTGCAGGTGGGGAAGGAGGCCCATCACCCACACTCGCTCTCCATGCCCGCCGGCCGGAGAGGGCAATGTTTGGAATCTGAACAAAGCTGTCTCAGCGCAGGAAGGGGGTGGGGACCGCTCTTGCCACAGTTTCCAGTTAGAGGAGGGGTGTTCCTGGTAGTGATTCCCACTGGGGTCTCTGCAGGCCTGACCTCAGCCCTGGGGCTGCCAAGACCCAGAGGTGAGGCCGCCCAGCTGAGCTGAGGGACCTGCCCGACCCGCCTGCCCCAAGGGGCCCATGACAGGGGGGGTGGGGGTGGGGGGTGAGGGCGCGGTGAAGATCTGATTCTGCTTTTAGTAAAGAGCAGCCTTCAGCCTGGCTGGCGTGGCTCAGTGGTTGACATTGACCTGTAAACCAGGTCACGGGTTCGAATCCCAGTCTGGGCACAGGCCCAGGTTGTGGGCTCGATCCCCACCCAGTGTAGGGCATGCAGGAGGCAGCTGATCAGTGATTCCCTCTCATCACTGATGTGTGTGTCTCTCTCTCCCTCGCCCTTCCTCTCTGAGTCAGTGGGAATCTATTTAAAAATAAATGAATAAATAGAGAAGAGCAGCCTGCAGCCGCCCGGGCAGTTCAGAGCTGGGCTCCCGGGTCAGTCCACAGGGACCCGGGCAGTGACTCCGAGGAAGGAGGGCCTCAGGGGCGCAGTGAGGAAGGCCTGAGTGAGGGAACACTGGATGGCGTCCGCTGTGCTGTGTCCCTGAGCTGTGGTTTAGTTTCCTCTTTCCTGTTCCTGGGGGGGGGGGGGGGGGGGGGCTTCTGGGAAGCCCGGGGCCTGGGAGGCTGAGAGGTGGGCCCTCTGCATGGGGGAGAGCACTTGGCCAGTGGCACCACCTTCATCCACACCCCCTCAAACTCCTCCCGAACCTGGTGCCCTGGGAGAACACCCCAGCTCCTCCTGGCTGTGGGCTGCAAAGACAGGGCCTTGCCGGCCCCTCTGACCTGACCTCACCCGCCTCCCTCCGCGGCCTCCGAGGGTCAGGTCCCTGGGCTGCTCCCTGGCCCAGAACAGGCTCCCCTCCGGCCTGTGTAGGGCTGGTTCCCTCACAGGGTGCAGGGGGTGCCAGGTGACTGTCCCCGATCCTGCTGGCACCCCCATCCCTGCCCCACGCCAGCCTTCCTCCTGGCGGCCAGCACTCCCATCAGAAATGACCTGCTCGGTTCTCCTAGCAAATACCTCCCACCAGGAGGTCTGCCTCTGAGGGCTGGTCCCCCTCCCTGCTTCGAAGGTGCCCACACCCCTCTCCCAGGTGCCCACACCCCTCCCAGGGCTCAGCGCTGTCCTCCCTCAGTGGAAGAAGGGAGGGAGGGAGGGAGGTCATTTTCTGGTGAGAACAGAAAAGAGAAAAGGCCTCCCCATCAGCTGGGGGTGGGGTGGGGGGGGGGAGGCAGGAGGAGGCAGGGCTGCTGTTTTTACCAAGAAAAACCTCCAGGTCCTGTCACCCAGGGTGGGAGGCTCCTGTCATGGGGAGGTGGGCGGATGCTGGGGAGCCGCTGGGACCTGGCCAGGCGCCTATGCTCACTTCCTCCAGGCCATGCCCACTGGCCTTTGGTCAGGGGACCTGCAAGCAGCCCCAGAGCTCACCGACCACAGGGCCCCCAGGGCCCCCCCCTCCCTCTTCTCGGCCCCGGGCCCGTCCCCCTCAGCGCTGGGGTCATAGGTCTCGGTCCTTGGCTGCAGCCTGGGCTCCCATCCCGGCCTGCCAGGCGCCTGACCAGGAATGTGCCTGGCACGTGGGCTGTGGTGGCGGCCGCCCTCTGCCCTGCTCCCTCTGGCCCTCGGGAGTGTTGGAAAGGTCACCACGAGCCACTTACAAAGCACCTACTGTGTGCTCAGCCCTGTCCCAAGTGCCGGGGCTACAGCCATGAACAGGAAAAGGCTCCTGCTTGCATGGAGCTGAGATCTGAGCGAGGGAGGCAGGCGGTGGACGGCGTGGAGCTGTGTCCCACCCCGTATGCCAAGGCTCCCGGGGTCCCCGCCGCCCCCAGGGACAGTGTGCTGTCTTTTATTTTTTTTTTTAATCTTTTTTTGTTGAAAGTATTACATATGTCCCCTTTTTTTCCCCATTGACCCCCTCTAGCCCGCCCCCTGCTCCCCACCCTATAGTCTGTGTCCATGGGTTATGCATAGATGCATACAAGGTCCTTGGTTGATCTCCTTCCTCCTATTTATCCTCCTCCATCTTCCTCTGAGGTTCAACAGTCTGTTCTGTGCTTCTATGTCTCTGGATCTATTTTGTTCATCAGTTTTTTTCTTTAAAATATATTTGTATTGATTTCACAGAGGAAGAGAGAGAGAGAGAAACATCAATGATAAGAGAGAACTATCAATCAGCTGCCACCTGCACGCCCCCTACTGGGGATGAAGCCCACAACCTGGGCCAGTGCCCTGACCTGGAATCGAACCCTGACCTCCTGGTTCATAGGTCGATGCTCAGCCACAGAGCAATGCCCACCGGGCCATCCGTTTATTTTGTTCCTTAGATGCCACATAGGAGTGAGTCACGTGATCCTTGTTCTCTGATGGGCTTATTTCACTTCCCATGATGCTCTCCGTCTGAGTGCTGCCTCCCCATCCCTGGCTCCCCACGCCCCTCCCCTGGGACCCCTCCCCGCCCAGTGACTCCTTGTCTAAGGCTGGGCCTCTGGGCACGGAGTGGGTGGAGGTGGGTGGGCAGTGTGGTCCCTCCCGGGTGCCGCCCCCTGACGCCCTGTGCGCCCCCCACAGCCGCGAGGATGGTGGAGCACCTGGCCAACACGGAGGTGAACCGCCGGCGCATCGCCCAGGTGGAGAGCTGCTTCGGGGCGTCGGGGCAGCCGCTGGCGCTGCCGGGCCGCGTGCTGCTGGGCGAGGGCGTGCTGACCAAGGAGTGCCGCAAGAGGGCCCAGCCGCGCGCCTTCTTCCTCTTCAGCGACATCCTGGTCTACGGCAGCATCGTGCTCAGCGGGCGCCGCTACCGCGCCCAGCGCGTCATCCCGCTGGAGGAGGTGACGCTGGAGCCGCTGCCCGAGACGCTGCAGGCCCGCAACCGCTGGCTGATCCGCACGGCCCGCAAGTCCTTCGTGGTGTCGGCCGCCTCGGCCACGGAGCGCCAGGAGTGGATCCGCCACATCGAGGAGTGCGTGCGGCGGCAGCTGCGGGCCACGGGTCGCGCGCCCAGCACGGAGCACGCGGCGCCCTGGGTGCCCGACAAGGCCACGGACATCTGCATGCGCTGCACGCACACCCGCTTCTCGGCGCTCACGCGGCGCCACCACTGCCGCCAGTGCGGCTTCGTGGTCTGCGGGGACTGCTCCCGAGCACGCGTCCTGCTGCCCCGCCTGGCGCCCAAGCCCCAGCGTGTCTGCAGCCTCTGCTACCGCCAGCTGGCCGCCCAGAGGCGCCAGGGGGAGGGCGAGGGGCAGGAGGCGGGGGGCCAGGCCGCGGGGTCCCCTTCCGGGGCTGGGGCCTGCTGCGGGGTGTCCAGTGGGGACGAGGACGAGGACTCGGAGGAGGACAAGGAGGGCGGCGGGGAGGGCGACTGGCCCAGCCGGGTCAGGTTCTACGACTCCGGGGTCTCCTGGTCCTCCTTCCACAGCTGAGGGCGGCCTCGGGCTGTGGGGTAGCCCCAGTCACCCTGCATCCGCCTGCACAGCCTCCTGCTCCCGAGGGCGGGAGACCCCGAAGCTGCCCGGCTCCCCAGGACCCCGCCCTGGCTGGTGGGCGGCGGTGGCAGTGGCACCCCCAGCACCCTCCTCCGGACATGGGGGTCTCTGTCCACTTGGGGTTGTTCTCTTTCCAGACAGCAAACCCCACACTCACCCTCCTGGGGACGAAGGCCATTGCTCAGCCGAGAGCTGTGCTGCCCGAGGGGCAGGCCCGGGCGCCTCCTGGGACAGAGCGGGTCCTGCTTCTCTGAGGCCGTGATCCACGGCACGTGACCTGCGGCCAGGACTCCCCCAGGGACCATGGGGCTCCAGGAATCAGGCCTGCCCACCCCTCTTGCTGGTGCCCGCCTGCCGGTCAGCTGGGCTCTGTTGGGCTGGGCATGTGGCTCCCCGAGCGGCGGTGCCCCCCAGGCTGGCGCCTCCAGGCCCTCCTCCCTCCCTGTGGCCCGGAAGCCGTGTTCGCTGTGGGACTGACTTCTGGTACAGAAGCCGAACCAGACGACTCCTCATAAACAGGAAGTCACCGCGGACGTGGTTGAAAGCCCAGGTGTCATCCCGGCTTGTACACCAGAGGCTGACCCCGTGCTCGGGCAGCTGTCCACCGTGACCCAGACCCGGACGTGGGCACCATGGGCTCAGGTGTTCCCACCGCATTGGGGTGGTTCCCACGCACACACCCGCCCGCCAGGGGCCCCAGCACCTGCATCAGTAACGTGCTGAGTGGGGACAGCGTGAGGCAGCCAGGAGCCGCGCGTCCAGCTGGGCCCGGGCTGCCCGGAGGCGGGAGTGTTGATGGGGAGGCACAGGTGCAGCGAGTGTGTGTTGGGGCAGGAGCCGGATGCCCGCCTGGCCCACGCCTGGCCCCAGAGCCATGGGCCCTTTCAGGTTGCCTCCAGCGGTGCTTCTGCCATTTTTGCCCACCGCCTGGCGCTGTGGCAGGGCCGGCTCACTGCCAGCTAGACGGGGTGCCTTCGGGCCTGGAGAGTCAGCAACGGTCCCAGCAGGGCTGTCAGTGCACCAGCGAGGTCTGCGTGCGGCACACGCCTGGTCCGCTGCCTGGAACTGCCAGGTCTCAAATATCCCCCTGACTCTGACTCAGCAGGGGTTCTGGCTCCAGGTGTGAGGCTCAGCCTGCTGTTCCAGGCACCACCACTGGAGGGGTGGAGAGCGAGGTTCCCTGGGCCTGTGAGGCCTTCCTCATGGGGCAGAGGGACAGGACCAGGGCTGTGGCGGGGGAGGGGGCGGGAGGGGGCAGAGGAGGTGCGTCCAACAAGGACTGGTTTGCCTACAAGCCTGGGCCTCGCTGGCCACACAAACTGGTCGGAGCTGGTTTTGCCTGGACAGAGGGCTCTGGGCAGACAGGTCACAGGGTGAGGGGCAACTTCCTGAAGCCAGATGGGGATGGGGTGCCCTCTCAGCAATGAGGCCAGGCAGCCGGCCCCTTCACCCTGCATGGTGCTGGGCAAGGGGTGCGCAGTCCCAGCCACGGCCTCCAGGTTTGATCTCCTCCCCAGTGCCTTCCCCGCCTGGTCCCTGGTCCGGGGCAGCGTTCACTGGGGCAGGAGCCAGGTCTGCAGGCAGCCGGGGGCGGGCAGGGGCCAGGGCCCTGTTCTGAGTCCCTCCTAGAATCCACCTCCTGCTGGCTCCCCACACCTCCACCCCGACCCCCACCTCGAGGAGCCAGCTCCAGAATGTTCCAGCGCTGACTACAGAAAGGCAGGCCCCAGTGGGGACGGGGTGGGCGGGCAGAGCCAGACACTCTGGGCTAAAAGCAGGGGCACTTTCAGTCCCTGGAGCCTGCGCTTCCCAGGGGCTTCCCTCCAGCAGGAGGCTTTCCAGACCCAGCCTGTCCGGGCTCCCAGGCGGCAGGGGGAGTGGGGCCTCGTCTGCCCGCAGTTCTATCTCCCGGTAACCTGCCTTCCAGCTGCCACTGCAGTGCCCTGCATCCAGCTTTTATATGACCAGCATTCTTAAATGCCAAAATGGCCGGCCGGCGTGGCTCCATGGTTGAGGGTTTGTTGATGAATGAACCAGGAGGTCAGGGTTCGATTCTGTGTGGGGTGTTCAGGAGGCAGCAGATCCATGATTCTATCATTATGTTTTTACTCTCCCCCTCTCCCTTCCTCTCTGAAATCAATAAAAAGATACATATTGTAAAAATACTGCCACTTCTGAACCCAACATCTTCACATGGAGGGATCTCCCTAAAGACCATCTATTATGAGCCAAAATACAAGCAGAATATTAACGCAAAAAAGCCCACGCAGCGTGTATGATTCTAAGGACCTCCACAGCAGCCGCACCGGGCGGGGCCACTTAGTGCCAAGGACTGTTACAGCCGCCACACACGTGGGCAGAATTCCGAGCTACACCCCAGAGTTTATCCGTGAAGTGTTCAAAGTGGCCCAAACAGCAAGGATGCAAACTGGATGGAAACACACACACACACACACACACACACACACACACACACACACACACACACAGAGACTACCAGGGAGGTGGAGCAGCGCCCTCTGGAGGCACGGGGAGGCGGAGCAGCCTGGAAAGGCGGCCTCAGGCAGGGAATCCCCAGCTTCCTTCCACTTGTAAAGTCCCCAGCCCCTGGCCTTCCCTTTGTCCCTGGCGGTGGGGGTGCACGCCTCCCGGGTTAGCGATCTTTTCAGGAATCGGAGGGGCAAAGACTGTTCAGAACCGCGTGGGGTCGCAGACGGGCCTGCGGTTCTGGAGGCAGGACAGTGTGGGACTTTAGGGCGGTCGCTTCTCAGGGGTCGTCCTGGTCCACCAGGTCACCAGGAGCACAGCTCCTCCTGCCGCAGCGGCTCCCCCAGCGGACCCAGAGGGGTTTGGCCGGGTGCCCTTGGTGCCCCCCACTCCCGCCATGAGGCCCCTCGGGAAGAGAACGGCGGGGATGGGGTTGCTCTCAGGGCCGCATGACTCCAGCAGGGCCTGGAGGGGTCCCAGTCCTGCCAGGGGGGCCCGGACAGAGTCACCTTCACAGCCGAGCGGCTGACCCCTCCGCCCTCCATGTCAGGAGCGGGGACGCAGAACCTGTCCCGCATCGGCCACAAGCACCTCTGCTGGGCAGCTGCCCACGGGCCGCGCCCACGGCGGCTCTGCCTGCACTTTCTGGAAGGTCCGAGAGGGCTGGGCTGCCACCTCTGTCCGAGGCTGTGAGGCGTCACCAAGCTCTGCCTTCAGTCCCAGAAAGGAGTCGGCGCCGAGCAGGAGGGGACACGTGTCTGCGATAGGGCTGCTCGCGGGTGGGCTGAGCTCAGGGTCCGTCCCGCTCCCTCCCAGGCCACGTGACCTCTGGTGACCTGGGCTGGAGGGCTCAGGGCTGCAGGCTGTCTGCAGGGATCACTCAGCACAGGAAGTGTCTCTCCCCCGTTTATTCTCTTTAACCCTCTCCCTTTCCAGAACAGGACCCAGCGCAGGGCCCCCACCCCGCCCGAGCCTAGTCGCCCTACCTCATTTTGGTCCCCAGCTTCTTCTTTTGTTTTTAATTCTATTTTATTGATTTTTTTTTTTTTACAAAGATGAAGGGAGATGGATAGAAGAGTTAGAAACATTGATCAGGTGCCTCCTGTACCCCCCCCCCCCCCCCACTGCTGGGGATGTGCCTGCAACCAAGGTACATGCCCTTGACTGGAATCGAACCCGGGACGCTTGAGTGCGCAGGCTGACGCTCTAGCCACTGAGCCACACCGGTTAGGCGTTTCCCATCTTGTGGGTGACGAAGCTCATGGTCAGCTCCAGCAGCTTCTCCTGCACGGCCTTGTCATTCACGACCTGCTCAGTCAATTCCTCGAAGTCCGTCCAATCCAGGGCCCTGACGATGGCCATGACCTGGCGGTATAGATTCTTTTTCTCCGTGGACGTCAGCTCCTTTAGCCTCTTAGGGACAGACTTATACCTCCACCACCTCCAGGCCCCTAGGAGTCCCCCGACGGCGCCCACTGTGGGACAGGAGGTTCGGTTAGTCAGGCTGTTCACAATGACGGACTCGGAGCTCGCTGTGAGCTCCTCAGAGGATTTAGGTGGCAGCCCAGGGCTCGTGCCACAGCCATTGACTCAAACTGTGGTCCGAGTCCCAGCCCGTGGTCCAGGTCCCAGCCTGTGGTTGGGGTCACAGCCTGTGGTTTGGGTCCCAGCCTGTGGTTGGGGTCACAGCCTGTGGTTTGGGTCCCAGCCTGTGGTTGGGGTCACAGCCTGTGGTTGGGGTCACCCGGGAGTCCTCCTGCTCCCAGACTAGAGGGAGCAACTCACCCGACCTCCGAGGGACCCTGGGAAGCGGCCAAACCTCCCTCATTGCCACAAACTGGTCCCCATATGGGAGAAGGGATGTGACCAGGGGCAGGTGCATTGTGGGAGACTGTGGGCAGCTTCTCCAGCACAGACTGGGGACTGGGGACTGGGGACCGGTGTGGGGGTGGGTGGGGGGGTGGCGCTCTCTGAACAGCTAATGTGAGCAGCCAGAGGCCTGGTTCCCAGCTCCCCCCATCCCTGCAATAAGACAGGAACGGGCCTACACGAGGGCACAGGGCACACCCCTCGGGCAGGGCGCCCTCCAGTCCGCATGCACGGCCCCACAGGAGGGGCGCCTGCGCTTCTGAGACACGACACGTGTGTTCCCCGGACACGTCTGTCCACAAAGGCCGTGTCTCGGACTCAGATCACCAGCCCCTCCCGCGGGTCGCCGGCTCCTGTGTGGACCCGAGGCCTTTGTTCCCCACCCGCGGGCCCTGCACTCACCAATGGCCAGTCCCCACGGGCCGGCGACCCTGGCTCCAATAACCATCATGGTGCTGGTGACCGCGGTGGCCTCTCCGATGTGCTTCCAGTCCATGTTCTTCTCCTCCCAAATCCAGACTTCGCTCAGCAGCTCCATAGCATCCTCCTCGGTCAGGGACTTAGCGGTTCTGGTGAGCCTACGGGAGGGAGGGTTCCCACGCGTCAGTCTTCCCATCTGAAGCTCGTTCCTCCCAGTGTCCAGGGCGGACCATGATCTGGGAGGACCCCAGCTCCGTCATGGGTGAGAGGACAGCACCGTCACGTGAGAAGCCCTCGAGAAAGCTGGCGGCCGGTAGTCAATAACCTAACAGGCCCACCAGCGTGGCTTAGAGGTTGAGCATTGACCTATGACCCAGGAGGTCAGGGTTCGATTCCTGGTGAGGGCACAGGCCCAGGTTGCGGGCTCCATCCCCAGTGTAGTGTGTGAAGGAGGCAGCTGATCCATGATTCTCTCTCATCACTGATGTTTCTCTCTCTCTCTCTCCCTTTCCCTTCCTCTCTGAAATCATAAAAAACATTAAAAAGAAAAGACCAGAGAGAGGAACCAAGATGGCGGCAAAGTTAAACAACTAATCTGCTGCCTCGCACAACAATTTCAAAAATACAACTAAAAGACAAAACGTTTACCACCCAGAACCACGGGAAAGCTGGCTGAGTGGAACAATTACAACTAAGGAGAGAAAGGAGCACAAACGCTGAAAAGCTGAGTGAGGTACGGAGGTGCGCGAATCGGGCTGGCGGCGGGCGACTGGGCGTGCGGCTTTTCTTCAACCCGCAGGGAGACAAGCTCCCGATCACTCTGAAATCCAGTTTCTGGGGATACGTGGGGGACCCTGACACCTATGAGGAGAAGCTGGACTCTCGGCCATTGGGTCAGAAAGTGAGAGTGGCTTTTTTGCAGAGGTGCGCCCAGCATTCATTGTTTACTGCGCTGGAACACGGGAAGCGGGGACTTGGAAAGGCAGAGAGGGCTGACAGCAGCCATCGCCGTTGGCCACACCCCAGCCTAGTGATGCCCTGAGACCCCGCCCCCCCCTGAGGCCCCCCCCCGCACATTCTACAAACCCGCCCAGGCTCCACACAGCGGCTTTTGCATATAAATGGCCTGTTCTGTGGCAGCTCAACCAAAAAAACTGCAGCTCCAGTCAGACTGCTCCAAAACCGCCCAAGCAAAGGAGGAGAAAACTAGCTCTTGCTGTAGCTCCTGCTGGGGGACACACAGTACACAAGGGTACACCAAGAGTGTCCACCTCAGGTAACTGGGAGGCTGACCCGTTGAACCAAAAGGACACCTAGTACACAAAGCTACCCTACCAACTCAGGGAAGCAGCGAAAATGAGGAAGCAAGGAAACAGATCACAAACCAAAGAAATGGAGGAGAACAAACGAATGGATGTACAGTTCAAAACCACGGTTATAAGGTTTTTCAAGAATTTCATGGAAAAGGCCGATAAATTCAATGAGACCCTTGAGGATATGAAAAAGGACCAACTAGAAATTAAACATACACTGACTGAGATAAAAAATATTATACAGAGACCCAAAAGCAGACTAGAGGATCGCAAGAATCAACTCAAAGATTTGGAATACAAAGAGGCCAAGGACACTTCTCCAGAGAAGCAAGAAGAGAAGAGAATTCAGAAAGTTGAAGATAGTGTAAGAAGCCTCTGGGACAACTTCAAGCGTACCAACATCAGAATTATGGGGGTACCAGCAGAAGAGAGAGAGCAAGACACTGAAAACCTATTTGAAGAAATAATGACTGAAAACTTCCCCCACCTGATGAAGAAATAGACTTACAAGTCCAGGAAGTGCACAGAACCCCAAGCAAGAGGAATCCAAAGAGGACCACACCAAGACACATCATAATTAAAATGCCAAGGGCAAAAGACAAAGAGAGAATCTTACAAGCAGCAAGAGAAAAACAGTTAGTTACCTACAAGGGAGCACCCATACGATTATCAGCTGATTTCTCAACAGAAAACATGCAGGCCAGATGGGAGTGGCAAGAAATATTCAAAGTGATGAATAGCAGGAGCCTACAACCAAGACTACGCTACCCAGCAAAGCTATCATTCAGAATGGAAGGGCAGATAAAGAGCTTCACAGATAAGAAAAAGCTAAAGGAGTTCATCACCACCAAACCAGCATTATATGAAATGCTGAAAGGTATTCTTTAAAAAGTGGAAAAAGAAGAAGAAAGATAAGAATTATGAACAACAAATACATATCTATCAACAAGTGAATCTAAAAGTCAAGAGAATTAAAAATCTGAGGAACAGAATAAACTGGTGAACATAATAGAATCAGAAGCATAGAATGGGAGAGGATTGATAATTCTCAGGGGGAAAGGGATGTCTGTGTGGGGGGTATGGGAAGAGACTGGACAAAAATCATACACCTATGGATAAGGACAGCGGGGGGGGGAGGTAAGGGCAGAGGGGGAGTGGGAACCGCGTGGTGGGGAGATATGGGGGGAAAAAAAAGGAGAAACAATTGTAATCTGAACAATAAAGATTTATTAAAAAAAAAAAAAAAGAAAAGAAAAGACCAAAAAAAAAGCCGCCGCTGTAAAAGACAACCCACCCCCATTTGTGGGCCGGGCCACGGCAGGAAAGCAGCAGCCAGAGGAGAAAAGATTCAAACAATCCCAGGGACCCGAGGAGGCGTGACCCCTACGGAGCAGGACCTGACCTTGGGAGCAAGGTGACAGCAAGTCTCTGGGGTCAGGAGGCTGTTTGCCCAGCTGGCAGGTAGGACGTGGCTGGGTGGAGCCAGCTCTGACCAGGGTCCTGGGGATGGAGCGCCCCCGCCTGGCAGGGCTGGGAAGTAAAATCAAAGCAGAGCTATTTCCAGCTTGAGCTGCAGCCAAGCCAAGCGGGCACCTCCCTCCCCCTCCCCCTCCGAGGGTCACTTCCCTCCCCTCCCACTCCGCAGTGCACATCCCTCCCCCTCCCTCCCACTCCCTGGGGCACCTCCCTCTCCCTCCCCCTCCACAGGGCACCTCCATCTTCCTCCCCCTCCGAGGGGCTGAGCATGCTGACAGCTGCTGAGAGCCCGGGAGGACACAGGGCAGCCTCTTGCTCCATGTCTGTGGGTCGATGAGGGTTTTTGAACCACGGGCAATCCGGACCCGTCTCCAATGTGCAACTGTCCTCCCGGTCCTGGTGAAAACAGGGAGTTCTCAGATCAAATCCCGGATCTGCCCCACCCACAGGCAGGGTTTTGGAACTTCTCACAGGCCCAGGAGAGCTGCGGTCCTGTGTGCCGGTGCCTGGAACCTTTCTTTTGTATGTTTTATATTTATACTAGAGGCCCAGTGCACAAAATTCGTGCACTGGGTGTGGGGTTGGGGGAAGGTGTCCCTCAGCCCAGCCTGCACCCTCTCCAATCTGGGACCCCTCACACAATCCAGGACTGCTGGCTCCCAACTGCTCGCCTTCCTGCCTTCCTGATTTCCCCTAACCATTTCTGCTTATCAGCCTGATCACCCCCTAACCACTCCCCTGCCAGCCTGATTGATGGCTAACTGCTCCCCTGCCAGCCTGTTTGCCCCTAACTTTCCTCCCCTGTAGGCCTGGTCACCTCTAACTGCCCTCCCCTGCAGGATTGATTGCCCACAACTGCCCTCCCTTGCAGGCATGACCCCTCCCAACTCCCCTCCCTTGCAGGTCTGGTCCCTCCCAACTGCCCTCCATCTTGTGGTGGCCATCTTGTGTCCACATGGAGGCTGCCATCTTGTGTGTTGGAGTGATGGTCAATTGGCATATTACTCTTTTATTAGATAGGATACTTTACATTGATGTCAGAGAGGAAGAGGGAGGGAGGAAGAGAGAAACATCAATGATGGGAGAAACTCATAACCACCAGCCTCCTGCACGCCCCACACTGGGGATCAATCCCACAACCCGGGCCTGTGCCCTGACAGGAATGGAACCGTGACCTGGGTCATGGGTAGACCCTCAACCTCTGAGCCACGCCGGCCGGGCCCTCTGACATTCCCTAGATGACGGGTCCCCCAAGGCCACAGCTCACTGAAGGTCATGTCAGCCCAGCAGCCTGGTGGGGGACACTGCCTTCACAGGAGTCCAGGGATCTCCAGCCGCACCCGGGAGGCAAGACTGAAGAGCCTGACTCGAACCCGGCGTCCATGACTCCGTCCTCGAGTCAGAAATTGAGAAACAACATCGGCCAGACGAGTCTGTCTGCCAGGTGGGGTCTGAGGTGACTAAGGGGGGACACGGGCACCTGGGTTGTGGATCGGAGTCGTGCACATGCACCCTCTTGCAAATCCTGAAGAGGTGGCTTTCGCACTCAGTTCTGGGTGCGCTGTCACAGGCCGGTGCTTCCTGTGGCTCCAGGTGGGCCTCCCTCGATGGCTCTTCCTCTTCCTCCTGGGGGACCGCTGTCATCACACTCTGGGGCTCCATCTGGAAAATGAGTGAACTGCCCCGGTTTGCCTGCCAGAGCGGGTTAGCTCCGCGGGGCCCAGACATGCACGCCTCTCCCAGTCGCCCCACGTGCGGTCACCCGCTGCCTCCCGGAAACACGGGCCATGTGCCCGAGGGTCACCCAGACCCTGAGATCCACAGGCAGGCTCAGGCGCCAGGACCTTCTGGGTTGCCACCGAGCAGGGCACAGGGAGACCGGGTCCTCAGGGCGCAGCCACTGTGCTCGGGTCCCTGGTTGCTGGCCTCTCGGGAGGAAACCAGGCTCTCCGACCCGGACAAGCCCCTGGTCTGCTGTGTGGCCCCAAGGGCACCCCTGCCCTTCACCCCGCCCCACACGGAGCCCCTGTCTCCCTTGGGCTCTGTGGGCCTCGGGCCTAGGGACCCACCTCCTCCCAGCCCCATGCGCCAGAGCACAGGGCCTGGGAGGAAGGGGCTAAGTTAGTGTTTGGTGACTGACAGGCCAGAGTCTAATAGCAGGGCCTCTCGGCCTGGGGTGGGGGGTGGGTGGAGAGGGGGCGTCAAAGGCCAAGGGCAGATCACTCCTAAAGCTCCAGGACCAAGATGATGGGGAGCCTGGAGGGGCAAAGGGCCTCAGGAATGTGGGGTAACAGGGCCCCGCAGATCCCCAAGTCCCCAAGTTAGAGATAGCTTGTAATACCAAATACCACCTACGTGCTGAGTGAATAGCGGTTCCATTGTTCGGCTTAGGGAATCATGACAGGAAAACGGTGTCTGCACCTGTTCAGTTCGAGCTGGTTTAGGCCTAACTACACAGTACACGTCAGCAACAATGTAACAACTAACTAACGGCCCAGTGATGTCAGCAACAATGTAACAACTAACTAACCACCCAGTGATGTCAGCAACAATGTAACAACTAACTAACCACCCAGTGATGTCAGCAACAATGTAACAACTAACTACACAGTACACGTCAGCAACAATGTAACAACTAACTACACAGAGATGTCAGCAACAATGTAACAACTAACTACACAGTACACGTCAGCAACAATGTAACAACTAACTACACAGTGATGTCAGTAACAATGTAACAACTAACTACACAGTGATGTCAGCAAGAATGTAACAACTAACTACACAGTGATGTCAGCAACAATGTAACAACTAACTAACCACCCAGTGATGCCAGCAACAATGTCACAACATAACTAACCACCCAGTGATGTCAGCAACAATGTAACAACTAACTAACCACCCAGTGATGCCAGCAACAATGTCACAACATAACTAACCACCCAGTGATGTCAGCAACAATGTGACAGCATAACTTGCACCCTGGCCCTGCCCTTTTAACCTTTACTTCGTAGTTTTACTTGACCTGTTCTGTGTGCTGGTGGGTGTGGACCCACAAACACTTCCCACCGTGCTGCGGTTGCCTGCGGTGGTCAGCACACTGACACGCTGTGCAGGCGTGTGGCCGGGAGCGACGGTGCACTCCGGGGCGTGTGCACAACCACAGAACTGCCCGACGACGCGTTTCCCGGAGTGTATCCCCGTCAGTGACGCCCGGCTGCACAGCTGTGCACGGTTTCAACCGCTTTATCGAGCTGTGATCAGCACCCAGAAAGCTGTTCATATGTAATATCTAAAACTCGATAAATCTGGGGCAAGTACACACCCATGAAACCATCAGCACCATCAAGGCCATCAGTACATCTGTCAGCTCTGGAGGTTCCCTGCTGCCCCCGCTCTGATAGAATCCAGTGTGTGCGTGTGTGTGTGTGTGTGTGTGTGCGCGCGTGTGTGTCAGTGTGTAGAGCATTAGCGCTCAGACTGAAGGGTCGGGGATTTGATTTCCTTCAAGGGCACATGCCTCAGTTTCAGAATCGATCCCTGGCCCCAATAAGTTGAGATGTGTGCGTGGGAGGCAACCAGATGATGTGTGTCTCTCATTTCACTCTGTCTCCGCCCCGCCCTTCTACTCTCTCTAAAAATGAATGGAAAAGAAAATAAACCTGAGTGAGGATTTACAAAAATAAATATAAATATAAAATAAAGAACACGGAAAAAAGACCTGCGGGCGGATGCTGCCCAGCGCTCCAGATGTGTTTCCATCCCCGAACCTGTCACGTCATCACTTACACTTTCGTTCCCCGTCCTCCCCTCCCCCCTTCCCTGTCGCCCTACAGGGAGGCCGGAAGTGTTAGCCAGGGCTCCCCTGGCCGCAGGGGCAAACCCCATGCACCCCTAACGGGGAGCTTTAGCTTGAGTTGGGGTGACTGAGGCTGCGCCCCAGCCCAGGTTAGGGAGAGCCCAGCTCCGGAGGTGGGGAGGAGAGGGGAGCCCAGGCTTGGGCCTGGAGGAGGTTCGGTTTCTCTGCGGGCAGCGCCCCCTGGCGGCCCATGAATTCACGGCGGCTCACTCCTTCCCTGGAGACAGGGGAGGGGGACCAGGAGGGGAAGAGGCTTCTAGGTGGGTTCTCAGGAAGGAGAGCGGAAGGAGAGCGGTGAGAGTCACGCACACCTTCAGCCCCTCAGGCCTGAGGCCACGGAACGCGGTGACACGGGTACCGCACCCTCCCCGAGGCGGCGGGGCCTCCCGCGTGGGGTCCCCAGCGCACAGCGGTGCGCACAGCCCTGAGGCCGGCCCGGGGAGAGTCATTCCGTTCCCCGTGCCTCGGTTTCCTCATTGGGAAAGGGCCGTGATAGAGCTGGTTCCCCCGGGACTGTCCTGGAGACCCCAGGAGGCCGTGCGGAGGGTCTGAATGGTTCTGGTTGTCCTGTCCAGTGTGGCTCGGTGGATAGAGCCTCGACCTGTGGCCTGAAGGGTCCCGGGTTTGAATCTGGTCAAGGGCATGTACCTCGGTTGCAGGCTGGATCCCTGGCCCTGGTCAGGGCGCAGACAGGCAACCAACCCATGTGTCTCTCTCACATGGATGTTTCTCTCTTTCTGTCTCCCCCACTCCCTGCCACTCCCTCTAAAATCAACGGAAAAATGTCCTCAGGTGAGGATTAACCAAACAATGAGAAGAAATAGAAATAACTGCTCTGGCTCACGTCGCAGGCTGTGAGAGGAACAGCGTCAGTAAAATCCCAGGTGAGCGGCAGGCACCCAGAGGGCCAGGAGGCCGACCCCCACACCCCACACTGCACCCCATTCCCCAGCCCCACAATGCCCCTGAGGGCGAGGCTGTGTTCACAGAGCCAGCCGGAGCCAGAACTCAGATGGGGTCCTCTGAGGCCAGCACCCCCACCCTCACCCCCACCCTGCTCCCCAGAGGCTGAGCGAGCCAACCCCTACCTCACAGGGCTCTTTGGGGAGAAACTCACCCAGACCCAAGGCTGGGTGACCCCAGGTCAGGCCACACACACACCCCCACCCTGCACCCCCCACAACCTCCTAACTAGAGCGCATGAGACAACTTCATATCATTTTGAAAATTGAAAACTGAAAGCTGAGATGTTACGGACCGGCTGGCGTGGCTCAGTGGTTGAGCATCGACTTGGGAACCTGGAGGTCAGGGTTCGAATCTCTGTCAGGGCACATGCCCTGTTGCAGGCTCATCCCCAGTGTGGGGTGTGCAGGAGGCAGCCGGTCAGTGATTCCCTCTCATCACTGGTGTTTCTCTCTCTCCCTCTCCCTTCCTCTCTGAGTCAGTGGGAATCCATTTAAAAATAAACGAATAAATAGAGAGGAGCAGCCTGCAGCCGCCCGTGCAGTTCAGAGCTGGGCTCCCGGTCCCTCCGCTGGGGCCCGGGCAGGGACTCCGAGGAAGGAGGGCCTCAGGGGCGCAGTGAGGAAGGCCTGAGTGAGGGAACACTGGATGGCGTCCGCTGTGCTGTGCCCTGAGCTGTGGTTTACTTTCCTCTTTCCTGTTCCTTCTGGGGGCGGGGGGTCTGGGAAGCCCGGGGCCGGGGAGGCTGAGAGGCGGCCCCTCTGAGGGTGGGGGTGGGTGGGAAGGCTTTGCAGGGGGAGCACTTGGACGGTAGGACCCCCCTCACCCACACCCGCCTCACCCACCTGTTAGCAATGCTCCCAACGATGTGGCAGAAGGAGACACTGGGAACTGGACCTGCAAGGCAGCCGGAACCTTCTAAAGGGTGCTCCCAGCTGGGATCCTGGGCCGGAGCACTCCCAACAGGAAGTCCATCCACGTTTCATTTCCCGACAGGTCTGCCTGCCCTCACTCTGCATCTGCCCTGATTGGTCAGGGCTCAGAGCTCGGATTCCTGGTAATGCACCTTTGGGCCTTTCCAGGACGGGGGTTAAAGTGGAGCCTAAGTGGGCGGCCCCCTGAGTCTGAAGCTCAGATAAAAAATGGCGGAGCCTAAGATGGCAGAGGCTCCTCTGTGTGACAGAAAGGTCACTGGTTCACTCTCACCCCCACCCCAGGTGCCCTAGGAGAAGACCCCAACTCCTCCTCTGGCTGTGGGCCTGTGACCCTCCTCCCTCCGCGGCCCCCGAGGGTCAGGCCCCTGGGCTGCTCCCTGGGCCCAGAACACACTCCCCTCCGGCCTGTGCAGGGCTGGCTCCCTCACAGGGTGCAGGGGGTGCCAGGTGACTGTCCCCGATCCTGATGGCACCCCAGCCCGGCCCCACGTCCGCCTTCCTCCTGGCGGCCAGCACTGCCATCAGAAATGACCTGCTCGGTCCTCCTTCTAGCAAACACCTCCCACCAGGAGGTCTGCCTCTGAGGGCTGGTCCCCACTCCCTGCTGCAAAGGTCCCCACACCCCTCTCCCAGGTGCCCACACCCCTCTCCCAGGTGCCAACACCCCTCTCCCAGGTGCCCACACACCTCTCCCAGGTGCCCACACCCCTCTCCCAGGTGCCCACACCCCTCTCCCAGGTGCCCACATCCCTCTCCCAGGTGCCCACACCCCTCTCCCAGGACTCAGCACTGTACTTCCTCAGTGGAGGGAGGGAGGGAGAGGGGAGAAAAGGGAGGGAGGAAGGCAAAAAGGTCATTTTCTGGTGAGAACAGAAAACAGAAGAGGCATCCCCATCAGCTGGAGGTGGGGGTGGGGGTAGGGAGGCAGGAGGAGGCGGGGCTTCTGTTTTTACCAAGAAAAACCTCCAGGTCCTGTCACACAGGGTGGGAAGCTGCTGTCATGGGGAGGTGGGCGGATGCTGGGGAGCCGCTGGGACCTGGCCAGGCCTGTGCTCACTTCCTCCAGGCCACGCCCACTGGCCTGTGGTCTGGGGACCTGCAAGCAGCCCCAGAGCTCACCGACCACAGGGCCGCTCTCCCTCTTCTCGGCCCCGGGCCCATCCTCCTCAGCGGCGGGGTCATAGGTCTCGGTCCTTGACTGCAGCCTGGGCTCCCTTCCCGCTCTGCCAGGCGTCTGACCAGGAGTGTGCCCGGCACGGGTGGCCCAGGCCCCTTCCGGTGCCCATGGGAGTCCTGCGGGGCGCCCCCACCAGGAGAGCTGGGAGCTCTGCACCCACAGCTGGTCCTGTGAGCTCGCCTTCTGGAGGACCTTCCATGTGGACAGAGACCGAGCCCGCACGGCCCCACTTCCCCGTCCGCTGGCGGGATGTGATCTCCTTTGCTGCTGTGCTTTTTATTTATTTTATTATTATTTTTAAATAAATCTTTATTGTTCAGATTATTACAATTTTTTCTCCTTTTTTCCCCCCATATCTCCCCTCCACCCGGTTCCCTCCCCCCCGCTGTCCTCATCCATAGGTGTATGATTTTTGTCCAGTCTCTTCCCATACCCCCCACACAGACACCCCTTTCCCTCTGAGAATTATCAATCCACTCCCATTCTATGCCCCTGATTCTATTCTGTTCATCAGTTTATTCTGTTTCTCAGTTTTTTTAATTCACTTGGTTTTTAGAATCACTTATTGATAGATATGTATTTGTTGTTCATAATTTTTATCTTTACTTTTTTCTTCTTTTTCCTCTTTTTAAAGAATACCTTTCAGCATTTCATATAATACTGGTTTGGTGGTGATGAACTCCTTTAGCTTTTTCTTATCTGTGAAGCTCTTTATCTGCCCTTCAATTCTGAATGATAACTTTGCTGGGTAGAGTAGTCTTGGTTGTAGGTTCTTGCTATTCATCACTTTGAATATTTCTTGCCACTCCCGTCTGGCCTGCATAGTTTCTGTTGAGAAATCAGCTGATAATCATATGGGTGCTCCCTTATAGGTAACTAACTGTTTTTCTCTTGCTGCTTGTAAGATTCTCTCTTTGTCTTTTGCCCTTGGCATTTTAATTATGGTGTGTCTTGGTGTGGTCCTCTTTGGATTCCTCTTGTTTGGGGTTCTGTGCGCTTCCTAAACCTGTAAGTCTATTTCTTTCACCAGGTGGAGGAAGTTTTCTGTCATTATTTCTTCAAATAGGTTTTCAGTATCTTGCTCTCTCTCTTCTGGCACCCCCAAAATTCGGATATTGGTGCGCTTAAAGCCATCCTGGAGGCTCCTTATGCTATCTTCACACTTTTGGATTCTTCTTTCTTTCTGCCTCTCTGGTTGGGTGTTGTTTTCTTCCTCATATTCCAGCTCTTTGGTTTGACTCTTCGGGTGCGGTGGTCTACTCTGTATATTCTTTATTTCAGACAGTGTATGCATAATTTCTGACTGGTCCTTTTCCATTTTTTTGGTATTCTCATTAAGGTCCTTGAAGGTCTCTTCAAGTTTCTCAGTGGTTTTTAGAAGATTCTTGAGTAACCTTATAAATATGGTTCTGAACACTGTGTCGTCTATTAGTTTGCTTTCATCTATCTCTCCTACTTGTGACATACTTCGATGTCTCCACATTTTGGCTTCCTCCCTGTGTTGATGGAGTGGCTTTGTGTGGTCAGTGACCTATAGGGGCCGGTAGCTCAGCTTCCCCAATCACCCTAGGTGGTCGCTCTTGGTACTCCCCTTTGTGGGCTGAGTGGAAAGTCTTGGTGTAGTTAAAAGCCCTGATTGCTGCTGGTACACTGGGAGGACTTCACCTCCTGTCCAATTGGTTGTGAGGGCCTGCTGTGTCTATAACGGAAGAATTGCTATGCTGGAGACACAGTAGGGCTCTGGTGCTCACTGAGTCTGCCTCTTGAATGTGTCCCTTATGAGCGTGGTTGAAATCTGATGTTGTCCACACCGACAGAAAAGTCACTCTTCTCTCCGACCGATGGCCGAGAGTCCCGTAGGCGTCTGGGTCCCCCGCGTGTCCCCAGAAACTGGAGTTCAGAGTGGTTGGGATTGTTGGTATCACTGGCGGGAGTTGATCTCCAAGCCAGTTGGCTGTGAGGATCAGCAGTGTCTCCGCTGGGAGAGCTTCTGTGCTCAGCTTGGATGGGGCGGAGTCTCAGGGTGGCGCAGACAAGCTTTGGTTTCCCGTCTGCTCCGCCCTAAGAGGGGCGGTTTCTCCGTGCCCGAATTAATGGCTGTGTGCCTCTGAGAGAAGGCAGCTTTCGAGCCTCTCCCGCTGCCTAACAGACTAGTTTATCCCCAGCTGGGGCTGGATTTCAGTGTAGTCGGGAGGTTTTGTTTTTCTCCCAAACGAGAAAGCTAGCCACGCAGCGTCTGCTGCCCTCCCTCTCCACGTGCTGCGAGCAAGCCTGCCGTGTATTCAGCCGCCCGCCCTTTCCACGCTCACGGATCTCCGCACCTCCACAGCTCCTGACGCTCAGCGTCCCCCTCTCTTTTTTTCTCTAGTTGTAGGTTTTCCACTCTGCCAGCTTTCCGGTGGTTCTGGACGGTGTGCACTCTGTTTTCCAGTTGTAGTTTCAAAATTGTTGTGGCAGGCAACAATTAGGTGTTTACCTTATGCCGCCATCTTGGTTTCTCCGCTGCTGCGCTTTTTAAATAAAACAAATAAAATGGTGCACACAAGTCCTGCCTGCTCCCCTCTTCCTGGTTCATTCAGCCACGCCCCCCTCCCCCGCAGGCCACATTCCCCAACTTTTCCCCAAATATGCAAATATTTTTTTCCTGATTTCAGAGAGGAAGGGAGAGGGAGAGAGAGACGTCATTGATGAGAGAGCATCATGGACCGGCTGCCTCCTCCACACCCCACACTGGGGATCCAGCCCCCATCCCGGGCCTGTGCCCTGACCTCCTGGGTCATACATAGGATGACGCCCAACCACTGGGCCCGCCCCTGGGCTCCTCAGCGCTTGGTGTGCGTCCTGCTCACCCGCGAGGTCGGGGCAGGTGCAGCCGCAGACACCACCCCACGTGCAAGCCCCGCCATCTCACGCCCTCCCGCCGCCGGGCGGCACCCTCGTCCTCGCTGTGGGGACCAGGTCACTGCCTGGCGTGTCCCCTCCGCTGCTCCCTGAGCTCCTCCCAGGAGCCCCCGCCTCCATCCCAGGGCCCAGCTCAGCCTAAAGGCCGTGGGGTGGCGTCGGCTTGTCGCCAGGGCGCCCAGCAGGCTCAGCGATGGTCCGAGCAGGGCTGTCCGAGCACCAGCGAGGTCTGCGTGCAGCACACGCCCGGTCCGCCGCCTGGAACAGCCGGGTCTCAAATGTTCCCCTGACTCTGACTCAGCAGGGGTCCTGGCTCCAGGTGTGAGGCTCAGCCTGCTGTTCCCAGGCACCACCACTTGGGGGAGTGGAGAGCGAGGTTCCCTGGGCCTGTGAGGCCTTCCTCTTGGGGCAGAGGGATTGGACCAGGGGTGTGTGTGAGGGGGTGGGGCGGGGGGGGGGGGGGGGGGTAGAGGAGGTGCGTCCAACAAGGACTGGTTTGTGTACAAGCCTGGGCCTCGCTGGCCACACAAACTGGTCCGAGCTGGTTTTGCCTGGACAGAGGGCTCTGGGCAGACAGGTCTCGGGGTGAGGGGCAACTTCCTGAAGCCAGATGGGGATCGGGTGCCCTGTCAGCAATGAGGCCAGGCAGCCGGCCCCTTCACCCTGCATGGTGCTGGGCAAGGGGTGCTGGGCAAGGGGTGCGCAGTCCCAGCCACGGCCTCCTGGTCTCATCCCCTCCCCAGTGCCTCCCCCTCCTGGTCCCTGGTCCGGGGCAGCGTTCACTGGGGCAGGAGCCAGGTCTGCAGGCGGCTGGGGCTGGGCAGGGGACAGGGCCCTGTTCTGAGTCCCTCCCAGAATCCACCTGTTGCTGGCTCCCCACACCTCCATCCCGACCCCCACCTCGAGGAGCCAGCTCCAGAATGTTCCAGCGCTGACAACACAAAAGCAGGCCCCAGGGAGGACGGGGTGGCCAGACACTCTGGGCCAAAAGCAGGGGCAGTCTCAGTCCCTGGAGCCTGTGCGGGTCCCTGCCAGGGGCTCCCCTCCAGCAGGAGGCTTTCCAGACCCGGCCTGCCCGGGCTCCCAGGCGGCAGGGGGAGTGGGGCCTCGTCTGCCCGCAGTTCTATCTCCCGGGAACCTGCCTTCCAGCTGCCACCGCAGTGCCCTGCATCCAGCTTTTATATGACCAGCATTCTTAAATGCCAAATGGCCCAGCTGGTGAGGCTCCGTGGTTGAGCGTTCATTGACCTATGAACCAGGAGGTCAGGGTTCGATTCCCGGTCAGGGCATATGCCTGGGTTTTGGGCTCGATCCCCAGTGTGGGGCGTGCAGGAGGCAGCAGATCCATTATTCTATCATTATGTTTTTACTCTCCCCCTCTCCCTTCCTCTCTGAAATCAATAAAAAGATACATATTGTAAAAATACTGCCACTTCTGAACCCAACAACTTCACTTGGAGGGATCTCCCCAAAGACCGTCTATCATGAGCCAAAATACTAGCGGAATATTAACGCAAAAAAGCCCACGCAGCATGTATGATTCCAAGAACCTCCACAGACAGCCGCACCGGGCGGGGCCACTTAGTGCCAAGGACTGTTATAGCCGCCACACACGCGGGCCGAATTCCGAGGGACAGCCCTGGGTTCATCCGTGAAGGGTTCAAAGTGGCCTAAACAGCAAGGATGCAAACTGGATAGAAACACACACACACACACACACACACGCACACGCACACACACACGCACACGGCATTACAAGATGCGCACACAATATACCACTTTTCACGGTGGTTGTCTGAGTGCTGGAATTCATAGCACTTTATTACATATACTCCTCTGCATTTTTTCCAAGTCTTTGGCAATCAGCATTGATAAATAAAGGGAAATGAATCCTTTTCAAAGACCATGGTTAAAACCGAGTGGATAGCCGAGACCGGTTTGGCTCAGTGGATAGAGCGTTGGCCTGCAGACTGAAGGGTCCCAGGTTCGATTCCGGTCAAGGGCATGTACCTTGGTTGTGGGCACATCCCCAGTGGTGGTTGTGCAGGAGGCAGCTGATCGATGTTTCTCTCTCATCGATGTTTCTAACTCTCTATCCCTGTCCCTTCCTCTCTCTATAAAATCAATAAAATATATTAAAAAAAAAAAAAAAGACCTGAAAAAACCCCCAGAAAAAACCGAGTGGATACAGACGACGTTGATTGACAAGAGGGGCGGGGCAGGGGCAGCCGAGGAGGAAGTCTTCTTAAGCTTGTACTTGATTGTGGACCAGCCTGGGGTGGCCTCTTCAAAAATAACAAAGTGAAGGTTTTTACAAGGAAATAAGCCCAGGGCTGAGCAGGCCTGAGGGGAGCCGGGTAAGGACCTTCAGCCCTGAGGGGGCTCTGGGCCCAAAGCCCACTGCCAGCCTCCCAGGACCTGGCTGGTCTTGGGTGAGGGCTCAGCCCAGCGTGGGGCCTTCAGCGCCCGGGGTCAGGGGTGGGGCCTCCAGACCCCCAGCCCCCTCTCGGGGGTCAGGGGTGGGGCTGTCACCTCCCCACACTGTTTCCCAGGGGAAAGGCAGGCCGGCCAAGGAGAGGGGGAGCTTCAGTGGTGTGGGACCTCTGACCCCTGTGCCTCGGTGCCTGGCAGAGGATGACCCCACATGAATAACCCGGTCACCTTGTCTGAGGAGAACCATCCAGATGGGCCGCCCTGCCCAGCCCCCCGAGCAGCACAGACTGATCAAGGCAGGCGGCCACCCTGGGCCCAGGCAGCTGGAGAGCAACGTCTGAGACCAAAGGCTCCGTCCTTCCTGAAGCCCCAGGTTCCATCCACCCTCCAGGTTTCTGTGCACATGGAGTGGGGGCTCTGACATCCTGGGCAGGAGGGCACCCCCCACCCCCAATACACACACACACACACACACACACACACACACACACACACACAGACTCCCAGGGAGTTGGAGCAGCGCCCCCTGGTGGCATGGGGAGGCGGAGCAGCCTGGAAAGGGGGCCTCAGGCAGGGAATCCCCAGCTTCCTTCCAAGTGTAAAGTCCCCAGCCCCTGGCCTTCCCTTTGTCCCTGGCGGTGGGGGTGCACGCCTCCCGGGTTAGCGATCTTTTCAGGAATCAGAGGGGCAAAGACTGTTCAGAACCGCGTGGGGTCGCAGACGGGCCTGCGGTTCTGGAGGCAGGACAGTGTGGGACTTTAGGGCGGTCTCTTCTCAGGGGTCGTCCTGGTCCACCAGGTCACCAGGAGCACAGCTCCTCCTGCTGCAGCGGCTCCCCCAGCGGACCCAGAGGGGTGAGGCCGGGCAGCTGGGCCGGTGCCCTTGGTGCCCCCCACTCTCCTCCATGAGGGCCCTCGGAAGGGACTGGGGGGGCTGGGGGTGCTCTCAGGGGCCGCATGACTCCAGCAGGGCCTGGAGGGGTCCCAGTCCTGCCAGGGGGGCCCGGACAGAGTCACCTTCACAGCCGAGCGGCTGACCCCTCCGACCTCCCTGTCAGGAGCGGGGACGCAGAGCCTGTCCCGCGTCGGCCACAGGCGCCTCTGCTCAGCAGCTGCCCACGGGCCGCGCCCACGGCGGCTCTGCCTGCACTTTCTGGAAGGTCCCAGGGGGCCGGGACGCCACCCCTGACCGAGGCTGTGAGGCGTCACCAAGCTCTCCCTTCAGGCGCCTGCGCGCAGCCGGGCTGAGCCCCAGAAAGGAGTCGGCGCCAAGCAGGAGGGGACACGTGTCCGCGATGGGGCTGCTCGCGGGTGGGCTGAGCTCAGGGTCCATCCTGCTCCCTCCCAGGCCACGTGACCTCTGGTGACCTGGGCTGGAGGGCTCAGGGCTGCAGGCTGTCTGCAGGGATCACTCAGCACAGGAAGTGTCTCTCCCCCGTTTATTCTCTTTAACCCTCTCCCTTTCCAGAACAGGACCCAGCGCAGGGCCCCCACCCCGCCCGAGCCTAGTTGCCCTACCTCATTTTGGTCCCCAGCTTCTTCTTTTGTTTTTAATTTTATTTTATTGATTTTTTTTTTAGAGAGAGGAAGGGAGAGGGATAGAGAGTTGGAAACATTGATCAGGTGCCTCCTGCACACTCCCCACTGGGGATGTGCCTGCAACCAAGGTACACGCCCTTGACTGGAATCGAACCCGGGACCCTTGATTGCGCAGGCTGAAGCTCTATCCACTGAGCCACACTGGTTAGGCGTTTCCCATCTTGTGGGTGACGAAGCTCATGGCCAGCTCCAGCAGCTTCTCCTGCACGGCCTTGTTGGCCATGACCTGCTCAGTCAGTTCCTCAATGTTCGTCCCCTGCAGGTCCGTGAGGATGTCTGAGACCTGGCTTCGTAGCTTTTTCTTCTCGGTGGGTGTCAGCTCCTTGAGCATCTGAGGGACAGACTTAAACTTCCCCCAGGACATACGGGCCCCTATGAGCCCCCCGACGGCGCCCCCTGTGGGACAGGAGGTTCGGTTAGTCAGGCTGTTCACAATGATGGACTCGGAGCTCGCTGTGAGCTCCTCAGAGGATTTAGGTGGCAGCCCAGGGCTTGTGCCACAGCCATTGATTCAAACTGGGTCTGGGTCCCAGCCCGAGGTCCGGGTCACAGCCCGTGGTTGGGGTCACAGCCCGTGGTCTGGGTCACAGCCCATGGTTGGGGTCACAGCCCGTGGTTGGGGTCACCTGGGAATCCCCCTGTTCCCTGATTAGAGGAAGCAACTCATTTGACCTCCAAGGGACCATGGAAGCAGCCAAACCTCCCTCATTGCCACAAACTGGTCCCCACACAGGAGCAGGAATAAGACCAGGGGCAGGTGCATTGTGGGAGACCGTGGGCAGCTTCTCCTGCACAGACTGGGGACCAGGGACTGGGGATGGGGGGGGGGGGGTGGTGGGCGCTCTCTGAACAGCTAATGTGCGCAGCCAGAGGCCTGGATCCCAGCTCCCCCTGTCCCTGTAATAAGACAGGAACGGGCCTACCCAGGGGCACAGGGCACACCCCTCGCGCAGGGCGCCCTCCAGTCCGCATGCACGGCCCCACAGGAGGGGCGCCTGCGCTTCTGAGACACAACACGTGTGTTCCCCGGACACGTCTGTCCACAAAGGCCGTGTCTCGGACTCAGATCACCAGGCCCTCCCGCGGGTCGCCGGCTCCTGTGGGGCCCCTGTGGACCCGGGTCCTTCGTCCCACACCCTGTGGGGCCCTGCACTCACCAACGGCCAGTCCCGGCGGGCCGATGGCCAGGGCCCCAATAGCCATTGTTGGAGAGTGGGAATTTTTGAGCACTACTGAGGCCGTGGACTATGCCCCAGATAGAGATGTCAGTGCTGACACCAGGCCAAGCCTTGAGATACGGTCTCATGGCCCCTTCCCAGCACGTAGCCTTCTTTCATAGAACACTGTCAGCCTTCTGAAGAACAGGATGACCCTGTGAATAACATGGTCGTCATTGGCATGATCCTGACGTTGCTTGGGAAAAACTGTTTTGTCTTGGGTTACTTGTTCTGCAAAAACCGGATGTGGTTAATGTGCTTAAAAGCGGTCCTACACAAAGGGTCGCTGCTGCTCTCTGGTCTTCCTGCGTGGAGAATGGCAGAGCAGTCGCCGGGTTGTCCGGCCACCCGGCTAATAAAGGCTCCCTAAATTTTAATTTGGTCTGGGCTCCAGTGGTCATTCACTCGCATCCGCTCCACAACATTTGGAGATGCCCCAGCGAGATAACCAGCTTTTGCCTGGTCCTGTGACCGGAGCCCACTGGGGTCCCCGGACTCTCCAACCCAGGGGGAGATCTCTGAGAGACGTTCCTCAGCCCCGGGACTGGTAGAGGTCAGAAACCCCGCCTGCTAAATTTCCTGATTGACTCTGATAGGAGCCACCTGGATCTGGTTCTTACCGGTAAGAAACTTATTTCTGGTTCTGTTCTGTGGGTGCCCATCTGGGGTCTCTGGAAGGCTGGACGCAGCGCAACTTCTGAGACCAGATCCCGGTGCACGACGGTGCCCGGCGATCCTGTTGGTTGTCTTTGTCTTTGTTATTCTGTGTTATTGTGGTCTAATTGTCTCTATCATTAGAATGGGTCAGTCTGCTTCATGTTCTTCTGTCTGTACTCCCCTGCAATGTTTTTTGAAAGTTTTTCAGGAATTCAAGCGGCAAGCAGATGATTACGGAGCTTCCGTTAATGCTTTTGATTTACAGAAATTTTGTGAGCAGGAATGGCCAACTTTCCCATATTCCAGTGAGTGGAAGGGGGAGCTTGATCACCTCCCCTAGGTCAAAAACTCAGACTGTCTGGTGTATAACTGTAAGTGTGAGAGTATTTGTTATCTCTTTCTGTTGTTTAATTTGTTTAAAGATAGGGCGGACCTGCTGTGATGGAATGCAAAAGTCTTTAGCAGCTGCTGAAACACCTTTTTCTCAGAGTCCTTTGTTCTCCATCAGAGAGGGAATCAGCCCACTTAGCTAATAAAAATTTCTGTCTATGTTTGTATAAGTAAGGGTTTCAGTTTGCTCTGATTTGTGAATTTGCTGTATTAAATTAAAATTTTGGAATTCTAGGGTTAGTTTGTGAAGGTTGCCAATCCGGAGAAGCAAGAGGGAACTTGTTGGGTTAAAACTTCTCCGGAGAAGGTGTAGAAAGGGTAGAGGCGGTAGAATTCACTCTCAGCCTGCTGAGATAGGGAAGCCCTAGGCTGGGCGACAGGGGATGGTTGGAGATATCAGAAGTGGTGAAGGTTGAGATCCTCTGCGGCCTTGGAGTAAAGAAGGAAAACCTGGGAGGGAGAACAGTTGTTCCTTAAGTATAAAAAGCCTGGTTATACAGAATATCAGACCGCTTGTCTTGTTTCCCCTGCTAAGGACAGAGTAAATGGTTAATGCAGAAAAGGGGGAGAGAAGGGAGAGATAGGTGTTTGTTGATTTTGCTGGGTACAACCAGCTCTGCTGGTGTCCTTGGTTTCTTGCTTATCTGAACTCTGCTGGCAAAACACGGTGGATCTTCCTCTGCCCGTTTTCTTCTCTTTAACCCTTCCAATGCACATGAAGACTGAGCCTGGCAGGGTGGGGTTACTGGGTGCTTCTTGGGCGGTGTTGGAATATTCAGCAAAGGAACTTTAAGATATAATATCTTTAATGTTTAAGTTATAAAAATATCTGTCTCTCAAAAGGAAATATTTTTACCTACTCTTGGTTTTATCAATGGAGGTCTAGTTATATTTTCTTGAAAAAGTACATTTAAAGTGTGGTCATAAATGTTAATCTAAGAAATTCTGGCTGTTTAGTTTTTAGGATTCATTAAAGGATTGAAGTTTCAAAGAATAAGGAATACTGAGTAGAAGGTCTGAGGCATGGTTATGCATTTTTAAAGGACATAGAAAGAAGGTTTAAAGGCTAATTTGGAAGTGTCTGTTTCAATAGAAGGTTGTGTAGGTGTAAGAAGGAGAAGAGATATGTTGTAAAGAAATCAAATAATACAGGCCAGTAAGCCAGGAAGAGTAAATAATTTGCATTCTGCCTCCCTAAACAGAGGGTAAATAGCTTAAGCCAAAGTACTTAGGGAGGGACTGATACAAGAAATCTAACAATTACTGTTTTTTATAATTTGAAAAGTCCGTAAAAAGGACTGGCAAGGAAAATTCTATCTTAAAGCAGGTCAGTGTATTTTTCTCCTTATACAAGTCCTCCGAAATTTGGCAATACTTAATAAATTTGGCAATACATTTCTTTGCATAAATACAATAAGACCGGTTTCCAATAGTGGTTTTATTAACCAGAAACTTTGACTGGATTATCATGTTTTAAAGAGCCCTGCCTGAACTCTGAAGACTTGAAGCCAATAAGAGTGCCATGGAGAAAGCCTGGTATCCCGCTTGGTAGCCCTGAAAATAGCTGGTGCTGGAGCATCAGGCCCAAACCCGACCATCACTGGCGGTTGGTCAGAGTAGAAGGGGAGCAATAGGGGCGCCTCTGCGTCCCTGCGGGACCCCCACACACTCTGAGCCGCGAAGAGTAGGAGGGCTACTGAGATGGGTCTTAAAACCAAGGGCATGGGCCCAGGTAGAGCCACTACAGGTGAGGATTCACCTAACTCAGCAGGTACTACAGGCAGGCCTGACGGCAGCTGGATGGCTTGGCTTCCTGGCCCTACGGGGCACATTAAGATTCAATCATGAGATTCCAGCAAAGGTGGTCGGTTACCATTCTTGTTATGTTTATGCAAACAATCAGGCCAAATTAAATACAATAGATAAATTAATCTTGACTTGGTTCTTTTGATAAACATGGGGGTAATTTTGAGGAGAAAAATTCTATTTCAATAGAAGTTATTAAACTGAAAGGTTTTCTTTCCCTTCCACCAGACCATTTGTTACAGTTTGTCTCCCCTGGGTCACAAGCCCACCTCCTTCTGTGCCCAGGCCTCATTGTCCCTCTGACAGACAGCAAGGATCTCTTGGCTCTGAGAGAAACTTCTGACCCGCCTCAGCAGGAAGTAGCTAGAAGAGCCTAACAACGTCCATTTTCCCTAAAAGAATTCAGAGCCAGGATCCTTGAGGTAATATATTAGGCAGTTAGACAGATATGAGCAGAGCAAGGACAATGGGCCAACTAGCACTACCAGATGTAATTAAGTCTTTCCATGTGAGACAAGGGGACTCCCCAGAAGCGAGAGGGAACGAGGCTGCAGATGAAGCAGCCCAGGAGGCTGCCATAAAACCAGTGGGGCCTCTACAGATTCTAGTGACTCTTCCAAACCCTACTACCCACCTTGCCAGCTTACATGGAAACCCAATCTAGAAAAGCTGAAATCCATAACCAATCTTTACTCAAGTTCTTACAGGCTTTACAGTCTACCCAGAAAGCAGTCCAGAAGCATCTCTGATCCGGTCCATCCTTCCACCCTGGTGACTCTGACTGACTCCTACCTAAAAAGGACCACCCCCACAGCAGTCAAGGTCGATGGGATCCCGACGTGGCTTCATCACACCCAGCTTAAGATATCAAGCTTATAGTCCTCATGGGTCAATATAACTCCCTCACCAACAATAACCCAAAAGAGTCAATGATTTGACTCAGGTACATAAAACCAGTGGGGAATGTTGGAGAGTGGGAATTTTTGAGCACTACTGAGGCCGTGGACTATGCCCCAGATAGAGATGTCAGTGCTGACACCAGGCCAAGCCTTGAGATACGGTCTCATGGCCCCTTCCCAGCACGTAGCCTTCTTTCATAGAACACTGTCAGCTTTCTGAAGAACAGGATGACCCTGTGAATAACATGGTCGTCATTGGCATGATCCTGACGTTGCTTGGGAAAAACTGTTTTGTCTTGGGTTACTTGTTCTGCAAAAACCGGATGTGGTTAATGTGCTTAAAAGCGGTCCTACACAAAGGGTCGCTGCTGCTCTCTGGTCTTCCTGCGTGGAGAATGGCAGAGCAGTCGCTGGGTTGTCCGGCCACCCGGCTAATAAAGGCTCCCTAAATTTTAATTTGGTCTGGGCTCCAGTGGTCATTCACTCGCATCCGCTCCACAACAGCCATCAGGAAGCTGGTTACCGCGATGGCCTTCTTCGTGTGCTTTACTGTTGCCTTCATCTCATTCCCAGGGCAGACCTTGGTCAGCAGATCCAGGGCCTCCTCCACCGTCAGGGACTGAGCAAGTGACATCATGGCCTCCTCCACCCTCAGGGACTTAGCGGGCGGCTTGGTGGCCTCCTTCACCCTCAGGGACTTAGCGGGCGGCTTGGTGGCCTCCTTCACCCTCAGGGACTTAGCGGGCGGCTTGGTGGCCTCCTTCACCCTCAGGGACTTAGCGGGCAGCTTGGTGGCCTCCTTCACCCTCAGGGACTTAGCGGGCGGCTTGGTGGCCTCCTCCACCCTCGGGGATTTAGCGGGCGGATTCATGGCCTCGTCCAACACCTGGACTAAATTGGGACTGGCTGGCCTGCGGGAGGGAGGGTTCCCACGCGTCAGTGTTCCCGCCCGAAGCTCGCTCTTCCCAGTGTCCAGGGCGGACCCTGCTCCCGGCCGACCCCAGCTCTGCCGTGGGCGAGAGGACAGCACCGTCACGTGACAAGCCCTCTGTCACCGAGAAAGCGGGGCGGCCGGTAGTCAATAAGCAAACAGGCCCGGCTGGGTGGCTCAGGAATGGAGCGTTGACCTGTGACCCAGGAGGTCAGGGTTCAATTCCCGGTCTGGGCACATGCCCAGGTTGCGGGCTCCATCCCCAGTGTGGGGTGTGAAGGAGGCAGTTGATCCATGATTCTCTCTCATGACTGATGTTTTTTTGGGTGTTTTTTTTTTCTTCTCTCTCTCTCTCCTTTCCTCTCTGAAATCAATAAAAACATTAAAAAGAAAAGACGAAAAAAAAAAAAAAAGCCACATCTGTAAAAGGCAGCCCACCCCCAATCGTGGGCCAGGCCGACGCAGCAGCCAGAGGAGAAAAGATTCAAACAATCCCAGGGACCCGAGGAGGCATGGCCCCTATGGAGCAGGACCTGACCTTGGGAACAAGGTGACAGCAAGTCTCTGGGGTCAGGAGGCTGTTTGCCCAGCTGTCAGGTGAGACATGGCAGGGTGGGGCGGGCTCGGCCCAGGGTCCTGGGGATGGAGCGCCCCCACCTGGCAGGGCTGGGAAATAAAATCAAAGTGGAGCTATTTCCAGCTTGAGCTGCAGCCAAGCCCAGAGGGGCACCTCCCTCACTCTCCCTCTTCCTCCATGGGGCTGAGCATGCTGACAGCTGCTGAGGCGCCCACAGGCCACAGGGCAGCCTCTAGCTCCCTGTCTGTGGGTTGATGAGGGCTTTTTTTAAACCACGGGCAATCCGACCCGTCTCCAATGTGCAACTGTCCTCCGGGTCCCGGGGGAAAACGGGGAGTTCTCAGATCAATTCCCGGATCTGCCCCGCCCACAGGCAGGGTTTCAGAACTTCTCAGGCCCAGGAGAGCTGCAGTCCCCTGCGCCGGTGCCTGGGACCCTTCTTTTATCTATTTTATATTTATACTAGAGGCCCGGAGCACGAAATTCATGCACATGGGGAGGGGGTATCCCTCAGCCCAGCCTGCACCCTCTCGCAGGGAGCGGGCCTAAGCTGTCAGTTGGACATGCTTAGCGCTGTCACGGAGGCGGGAGAGGCTCCCACCACCGCTGCTGCGCTCGCCAGCCATGAGCCCAGCTTCTGGCTGAGAGGCCCTCCTCCTGTGGGAGCGTACTGAGCACCAGGGGGAAGCTCCTGCGTTGAGCATCTGCCCCCTGGTGGTCAGTGTGTATTATAGCGACTGGTCATTCCGCTGTTTGGTCAATTTGCATATTAGCCTTTTATTATATAGGGTACTTTACATTGATGTCAGAGAGGAAGGGGGAGGGAGGGAGACAGACACCAATGAGGAGAGCGAATCATGCACCAGCTGCCTCCTGCACACCCCCACTGGGGATCAATCCCACATCCCGGGCCTATGCCCTGACATGAATCCGCCTATGATCTCCTGGGTCATGGGTCAACCCTGAAGCTCTGAGCCATGCTAGCTGGGCCCTCTGACATTCCCCAGATCACGGGTCCCCAAGGGCACAGCTCACTGAAGGTCATGTCAGCCCAGCAGCCTGGTGGGGGACGCTGCCTTCACAGGAGCCCAGGGCGTCTCCAGCCGCACCCGGGAGGCAAGACTGAAGGGCCTGACCCAGACCCGGCATCCATGACTCCGTCCTCGAGTCAGAAGTTGGGAAACAGCATCGGCCAGACGAGTCTGTCTGCCAGGTGGGGTCTGAGGCGACTAAGGGGGGACACAGGCACCTGGGTTGTGGATCGAAATCATCCTCATACTCCATCTTCCAGCTGGGGCGGCGGCCGATTTCAAACCGAGTTCTGGGTGCCCTGTCAAAGGCCGGTGCTTCCTGTGACTCCCACCATGGCACTTCCTCTTCGTCCAGGCGGACTGGTGTTGTCAAGGTCTGCACCTCCATCTGGAAAATGAATGAAATGCCCGGGTTTGCCTGCCAGTACAAGTCAGCTCTGCGGGGCCCGGACACGCACGCCTCTCCCCAGCTGCCCCACGTGCGGTCACCCGCTGCCTCCCGGAAACACGAGCCATGTGCCCAAGGGTCACCCACAGCAGGCTCTGGCACCGGGACCTCCTGGGTTGCCACCGAGCAGGGCACAGGGAGACAGGGTCCTCAGGGCGCAGCCACCGCGCTCGAGTCCCTGGTCGCTGGCCTCTCGGGAGGACCCCAGGCTCTCTGACCCGGCCCGGCTCCAGGTCTGCTGTGTGGCCCCAAGGGCACCCCTGCCCTTCACCCCGCCCTCACGGAGCCCCTGTCTCCTTTTGGCTCTGTGGGCTTCGGGCCTAGGGACCCACCTCCTCCCAGCCCCACGCGCCAGCGCACAGGGCCTGAGAGGAAGGGGCTAAGTTAGTGTTTGGTGACTGACAGGCCAGAGTCTAATAGCAGGGCCTCTGGCCTGGTGGGGGGTTGAGGAAGAGGGGGCATAAAAAGGCCAAGGGCAGATCACTCCTAAAGCTCCAGGACCAAGATGATGGGGAGCCTGGAGGGGCAAAGGGCCTGAGGAATGTAGGGTAACAGGGCCCCGCAGATCCCCAAGTCCACAAGTTAGAGATAGCTTTTAATACCAAATACCACCTACGTGCTGAGTGAATAGCGGTTCCATTGTTCGGCTTAGGGAATCATGACAGGAAAACGGTGTCTGCACCTGTTCAGTTGGAGCTGGTTTAGGCCTAATTAATTACACAGTATATGTCAGCAACAATGTAACAACTAACTACAGTGATGTCAGCAATAATGTAACAACTAACTAATCACCCAGTGATGTCAGCAACAATGTAACAACTAACTAACCACCCACTGATGTCAGCAACAATGTAACAACTAACTAACCACCCAGTGATGCCAGCAACAACGTAACAACTAACTAACCACCCAGTGATGCCGGCAACAATGTAACAACATAACTTGCACCCTGGCCCTGCCCTTTTAACCTTTACTTCGTAGTTTTACTTGACCTGTTCTGTGTGCTGGTGGGTGTGGACCCACAAACACTTCCCACCGTGCTGCGGTTGCCTGCGGTGGTCAGCACACTGACACGCTGTGCAGGCGTGTGGCCGGGAGCGACGGTGCACTCCGGGGCGTGTGCACAACCACAGAACTGCCCGACGACGCGTTTCCCGGAGTGCATCCCCATCGTCAGTGACGCCCGGCTGCACAGCTGTGCACAGTGTCAACCGCTTTATCGAGCTGTGATCAGCACCCAGAAAGCTGTTCATATGTAATATCTAAAACTCGATAAATCTGGGGCAAGTACACACCCATGGAACCATCAGCACCATCAAGGCCATCAGTACATCTGTCAGCTCTGGAGGTTCCCTGCTGCCCCCGCTCTGATAGAATCCAGTGTGTGTGTGTGTGTGTGTGTGTGTGTGTGTGTGTGAACACAGAGCCCTGGACAGGTTGGGTCAGTGGCCTGTGGACTGAAGGATCCCAGGTTTGATTCTGGTCATGGGCCTGTACCTGGGTTGCAGGCTCCTCCCGGGTCAGGGCACATGCGGGCAGCAACCAGTCCATGTGTCTCTCTCACATCCACGTTTCCCTCTGTTCCTCCCCCTCCCTTCCACTCTCAGTGCCCGGGCAGCAGAGCCAGCTGCGGGCGGGATGCTGCCCAGCGCTCCAGGACGTGTTTCCATCCCCGAACCTGTCCTGTCATCACTTATACTTTCGTTCCCCGTCCTCCCCTACCCCCTCCCCTGTCCCCCTACAGGGAGGGCCTGAAGTGTTAGCCAGGGCTCCCCTGGCCGCAGGGGCAAACCCCATGCACCCCTAACGGGGAGCTTTAGCTTGAGTTGGGGTGACTGAGGCTGCGCCCCAGCCCAGGTTAGGGAGAGCCCAGCTCCAGGGTGGGGAGGAGAGGGGAGCCCAGGCTTGGGCCTGAAGGAGGTTCTGTTTCTCTGCGGGCAGCGCCCCCTGGCGGCCCCTGAAATCACGGTGGCTCACTCCTTCCCTGGAGAAGCAGGAGGGGGACCAGGAGGGGAAGAGGCTTCTAGGTGGGTTCTCGGGAAGGAGAGCGGTGAGAATCACACACACCTTCGGCCCATCAGGTCTGAGGCCACGGAACGCGGTGACACGGGTACCGCACCCTCCCCGAGGCGGCGGGGCCTCCCGCGTGGGGTCCCCAGCGCACAGCGGTGCGCACAGCCCTGAGGCCGGCCCGGGGGAGAGTCATTCCGTTTCCCGTGCCTCGGTTTCCTCATTGGGAAAGGGCCGTGATAGAGCTGGTTCCCCCGGGACTGTCCTGGAGACCCCAGGAGGCCGTGCGGAGCGTCTGAATGGTTCTGGTTGTCCTGTCCAGTGTGGCTCGGTGGATAGAGCCTCGACCTGTGGCCTGAAGGGTCCCGGGTTCCATTCTGGTCAAGAACATGTACCTCGGTTGCCGGCTGGATCCTCGGCCCTGGTTAGGGTTCAGACAGGCAACCAACCCTTGTGTCTCTCTCACATGGATGTTTCTCTCTCTGTCTCCCCCACACCTGCCACTCCCTCTAAAATCAACGGGAAAATGTCCTCAGGTGAGGATTAACCAAACAATGAGAAGAAATAGAAATAACTGCTCTGGCTCACGTCGCAGGCTGTGAGAGGAACAGCGTCAGTAAAGCCCCAGGTGAGCGGCAGGCACCCAGAGGGCCAGGAGGCCGACCCCCACACCCCCACACTGCACCCCATTCCCCAGCCCCACAATGCCCCTGAGGGCAAGGCTGTGTTCACAGAGCCAGCCGGAGCCAGAACTCAGATGGGGCCCCCTGAGGCCAGCACCCCCACCCTCACCCCCACCCTGCTCCCCAGAGGCTGAGCGAGCCAGCCCCTACCTCATAGGGCTCTTTTGGGAGAAACTCACCCAGACCCAAGGCTGGGTGACCCCAGGTCAGGCCACACATACACCCCCACCCTGCACCCCCCACAACCTCTTAACTAGAGCGCACAAGACAACTTCACATTATTTTGAAAATTGAAAACTGAAAGCTGAGATGTTATGGACCGGCTGACGTGGCTCAGTGGTTGAGCATCAACCTGGGAACCTGGAGGTCAGGGTTTGAATCCCCGTCAGGGCACATGCCCTGTTGCCGGCTCATCCCCAGTGTGGGGTGTGCAGGAGGCAGCCGGACAGTGATTCCCTCTCATCACTGGTGTCTCTCCCCCTCGCCCTTCCTCTCTGAGTCAGTGGGAATCTATTTAAAAATAAATGAATAAATAGAGAGGAGCAGCCTGCAGCCGCCCGGACAGGTCAGAGCTGGGCTCCCGGTCCCTCCGCTGGGGCCCGGGCAGGGACTCCGAGGAAGGAGGGCCTCAGGGGCGCAGTGAGGAAGGCCTGAGTGAGGGAACACTTGATGGCGTCCGCTGTGCTGTGCCCTGAGCTGTGGCTTACTTTCCTCTTTCCTGTTACCAGGGGGGATGGGGGGTCTGGGAAGCCTGGGGCCGGGGAGTCTGAGAGGCGGCCCCTCTGAGGGTGGGGGTGGGTGGGGAAGGCTTTGCAGGGGGAGCACTTGGACGGTAGGACCCCCCTCACCCACACCCGCCTCACCCACCTGTTAGCAATGCTCCCAATGATGTGGCGGAAGGAGACACTGGGAACTGGACCTGCAAGGCAGACGGAACCTTCTAAAGGGTGCTCCCAGCTGGGATCCTGGGCCGGAGCACTGCCAACAGGATGTCCATCCAGGTTTTGTTTGCAGACAGGGTCTACCTGCCCTCACCCTGCATCTGCCCTGATTGGTCAGGGCTCAGAGCTCGGATTCCTGGTAATGCACCTTTGGGCCTTTCCAGGACGGGGGTTAAAGTGGAGCCTAAGTGGGCGGCCCCCTGAGTCTGAAGCTCAGATAAAAAATGGCGGAGCCTAAGATGGCAGAGGCTCCTCTGTTTGACAGAAAGGTCACTGGTTCACTCTCACCCCCACCCCAGGTGCCCTAGAACACCCCAACTCCTCCTCTGGCTGTGGGCCTGTGACCCTCCTCCCTCCGCGGCCCCCGAGGGTCAGGTCCCTGGGCTGCTCCCTGGGCCCAGAACACACTCCCCTCCGGCCTGTGCAGGGCTGGTTCCCTCACAGGGTGCAGGGGTGCCAGGGGACTGTCCCCGATCCTGCTGGCACCCTCAGCCCTGCCCCACGTCCGCCTTCCTCCTGGCGGCCAGCACTCCATTAGAAATGACCTGCTCGGTTCTCCTTCTAGCAAACACCTCCCACCAGGAGGTCTGCCTCTGAGGGCTGGTCCCCACTCCCTGCTGTGAAGGTGCCCACACCCCTCTCCCAGGTGCCCACACCCCTCTCCCAGGTGCCCACACCCCTCTCCCAGGTGCCCACACCCCTCTCCCAGGTGCCCTCACCCCTCTCCCAGGTGCCCACACCCCTCTCCTAGGTGCCCACACCCCTCTCCCAGGTGCCCACACCCCTCTTCCAGGTGCCCACATCCCTCTCCCAGGTGCCCACACCCCTCTCCCAGGTGCCCTCACCCCTCTCCCAGGTGCCCACACCCCTCTCCCAGGTGCCCACACCCCTCTCCCAGGTGCCCACACCCCTCTCCCAGGTGCCCACATCCCTCTCCCAGGTGCCCACACCCCTCTCCCAGGACTCAGCACTGTACTTCCTCGGTGGAGGGAGGGAGGGAGGGCAGAAGGTAGGGAGGAAGAGAGGGAGAGAGGGAGGGAGGGAGAGGGGAGAAAAGGGAGGGAGGAAGGCAAAAAGGTCATTTTCTGGTGAGAACAGAAAACAGAAGAGGCCTCCCTATCAGCTGGGGGTGGAGGTGGGGGTAGGGAGGCAGGAGGAGGCGGGGCTTCTGTTTTCACCAAGAAAAACCTCCAGGTCCTGTCACCCAGGGTGTGAGGATCCTGTCATGGCGAGGTGTGCGGATGTTGGGGAGCAGCTGGAACCTGGCCAGGCCTGTGCTCACTTCCTCCAGGCCACGCCCACTGGCCTGTGGTCAGGGGACCTGCAAGCAGCCCCAGAGCTCACCGACCACAGGGCCCCCAGGGCCCCTCCCCCCTCCCTCTTCTTGGGCCGGGCCCATCCCCCTCAGCGCTGGGGTCATAGGTCTCGGTCCTTGGCTGCAGCCTGGGCTCCCGTCCCGGCCTGCCAGGCGCCTGACCAGGAGTGTGCCTGGCATGTGGGCTGTGGTGGCGGCCGCCCTCTGCCCTGCTCCCTCTGGCCCTCGGGAGTGTTGGAAAGGTCACCACAAGCCACTTACAAAGCACCTACTGTGTGCTCAGCCCTGTCCCAAGTGCCGGGGCTACAGCCATGAACAGGAAAAGGCTCCTGCTCGCATGGAGCTTAGATCTGAGTGAGGGAGGCAGGCGCTGGACAGTGTGGAGCTGTGTCCCACCCCGTCTGCCAAGGCTCCCGGGGTCCCCGCCGCCCCCAGGGACAGTGTGCTGTCCTGGTCTTTCTTTTTTTTTTTTCTTTTTTAAATCTTTTTTGTTGAAAGTATTGCCCTAACTGGTTTGGCTCAGTGGATAGAGCATCGGTCTGCGGACTGAAGGGTCCCAGGTTCGGTTCTGGTCAAGGGCATGAACCTTGGTGGCGGGCACATCCCTAGTGGGGGGTGTGCAGGAGGCAGCTGATCGATGTTTCTAACTCTCTATACCTCTCCCTTTCTCTGTAAAAAATCAATAAAAACATATTTTTTTAAAAAGTAAGTATTACATATGTCCCCCCTTTTTCCCCATTGACCCCCTCTAGCCCGCCCCCTGCTCCCCACCCAGGCCCTCCCCACCCTATAGTCTGTGTCCATGGGTTATGCATAGATGCATACAAGGTCTTTGGTTGATCTCCTTCCTCCTATTTATCCTCCTCCACCTTCCTCTGAGGTTCAACAGTCTGTTCTGTGCTTCTATGTCTCTGGATCTATTTTGTTCATTAGTTTTTTTCTTTAAAATATATTTGTATTGATTTCACAGAGGAAGAGAGAGAGAGAGAAACATCAATGATAGGAGAGAACTATCAATCAGCTGCCACCTGCACGCCCCCTACTGGGGATGAAGCCCACAACCTGGGCCAGTGCCCTGACCTGGAATCGAACCCTGACCTCCTGGTTCATAGGTCGATGCTCAGCCACGGAGCAATGCCCACCGGGCCATCCGTTTATTTTGTTCCTTAGATGCCACATAGGAGTGAGTCACGTGATCCTTGTTCTCTGATGGGCTTATTTCACTTCCCATGATGCTCTCCGTCTGAGTGCTGCCTCCCCATCCCTGGCTCCCCACGCCCCTCGCCTGGGACCGCTCGCCGCCCGGTGACTCCTTGTCTAAGGCTGGGCCTCGGGGCTCGGAGTGGGTGGAGGTGGGTGGGCAGTGTGGTCCCTCCCGGGTGCCGCCCCCTGACGCCCTGTGCGCCCCCCACAGCCGCGAGGATGGTGGAGCACCTGGCCAACACGGAGGTGAACCGCCGGCGCATCGCCCAGGTGGAGAGCTGCTTCGGGGCGTCGGGGCAGCCGCTGGCGCTGCCGGGCCGCGTGCTGCTGGGCGAGGGCGTGCTGACCAAGGAGTGCCGCAAGAGGGCCCAGCCGCGCGCCTTCTTCCTCTTCAGCGACATCCTGGTCTACGGCAGCATCGTGCTCAGCGGGCGCCGCTACCGCGCCCAGCGCGTCATCCCGCTGGAGGAGGTGACGCTGGAGCCGCTGCCCGAGACGCTGCAGGCCCGCAACCGCTGGCTGATCCGCACGGCCCGCAAGTCCTTCGTGGTGTCGGCCGCCTCGGCCACGGAGCGCCAGGAGTGGATCCGCCACATCGAGGAGTGCGTGCGGCGGCAGCTGCGGGCCACGGGCCGCGCGCCCAGCACGGAGCACGCGGCGCCCTGGGTGCCCGACAAGGCCACGGACATCTGCATGCGCTGCACGCACACCCGCTTCTCGGCGCTCACGCGGCGCCACCACTGCCGCCAGTGCGGCTTCGTGGTCTGCGGGGACTGCTCCCGCGCGCGCGTCCTGCTGCCCCGCCTGGCGCCCAAGCCCCAGCGTGTCTGCAGCCTCTGCTACCACCAGCTGGCCGCCCAGAGGCGCCAGGGGGAGAGCGAGGGGCAGGAGGCGGGGGGCCAGGCCGCGGGGTCCCCTTCCGGGGCTGGGGCCTGCTGCGGGGTGTCCAGTGGGGACGAGGACGAGGATTCGGAGGAGGACAAGGAGGGCGGCGGGGAGGGCGACTGGCCCAGCCGGGTCAGGTTCTACGACTCCGGGGTCTCCTGGTCCTCCTTCCACAGCTGAGGGCGGCCTCGGGCTGTGGGGCAGCCCCAGTCACCCTGCATCCGCCTGCACAGCCTCCTGCTCCCGAGGGCGGGAGACCCCGAAGCTGCCCGGCGCCCCAGGACCTCGCCCTGGCTGGTGGGCGGCGATGGCAGTGGCACCCCCAGCACCCTCCTCCGGACATGGGGGTCTCTGTCCACTTGGTGTTGTTCGCTTTCCAGACAGCAAACCCCACACTCACCCTCCTGGGGACGAAGGCCATTGCTCAGCCGAGAGCTGTGCTGCCCGAGGGGCAGGCCCGGGCGCCTCCTGGGACAGAGCGGGTCCTGCTTCTCTGAGGCCGTGATCCACGGCACGTGACCTGCGGCCAGGACTCCCCCAGGGACCATGGGGCTCCAGGAATCAGGCCTGCCCACCCCTCTTGCTGGTGCCCGCCTGCCGGTCAGCTGGGCTCTGTTGGGCTGGGCATGTGGCTCCCCGAGCGGCGGTGCCCCCCAGGCTGGCCCTCCTCCCTCCCTGTGGCCCGGAAGCCGTGTTCGCTGTGGGACTGACTTCTGGTACAGAAGCCGAACCAGACGACTCCTCATAAACAGGAAGTCACCGCGGACGTGGTTGAAAGCCCAGGTGTCATCCCGGCTTGTACACCAGAGGCTGACCCCGTGCTCGGGCAGCTGTCCACCGTGACCCAGGTCGGGGACGCGGGAGAGTGTTCCCACCGCATCGGGGTGGTTCCCACGCACACACCCGCCCGCCAGGGGCCCCAGCACCTGCATCAGTAACGTGCTGAGTGGGGACAGCGTGAGGCAGCCAGGAGCCGCGCGTCCAGCTGGGCCCGGGCTGCCCGGAGGCGGGAGTGTTCATGGGGAGGCCCAGGTGCAGCGAGTGTGAGTTGGGGCAGGAGCCGGATGCCCGCCTGGCCCAACCTGGCCCCAGAGCCGTGGGCCCTTTCAGGCTGCCTCCAGCGGTGCTTCTGCCATTTTTGCCCACCGCCTGGCGCTGTGGCAGGGCCGGCTCACTGCCAGCTGGACGGGGTGCCTTCGGGCCTGGAGAGTCAGCAACGGTCCCAGCACCAGCGAGGTCTGCGTGCGGCACACGCCTGGTCCGCTGCCTGGAACTGCCAGGTCTCAAATGTCCCCCTGACTCTGACTCAGCAGGGGTCCTGGCTCCAGGTGTGAGGCTCAGCCTGCTGTTCCAGGCACCACCACTGGAGGGGTGGAGAGCGAGGTTCCCTGGGCCTGTGAGGCCTTCCTCATGGGGCAGAGGGACAGGACCAGGGCTGGGGGGGGGGGGGGGGGGGGGGGGGGAGGGGGCAGAGGAGGTGCGTCCAACAAGGACTGGTTTGTCTACAAGCCTGGGCCTCGCTGGCCACACAAACTGGTCGGAGCTGGTTTTGCCTGGACAGAGGGCTCTGGGCAGACAGGTCACAGGGTGAGGGGCAACTTCCTGAAGCCAGATGGGGATGGGGTGCCCTCTCAGCAATGAGGCCAGGCAGCCGGCCCCTTCACCCTGCATGGTGCTGGGCAAGGGGTGCGCAGTCCCAGCCACGGCCTCCAGGTTTGATCCCCTCCCTGGTGCCTCCCCCGCCTGGTCCCTGGTCCGGGGCAGCGTTCACTGGGGCGGGAGCCAGGTCTGCAGGCGGCTGGGGCTGGGCAGGGGCCAGGGCCCTGTTCTGAGTCCCTCCCAGAATCCACCTCCTGGTGGCTCCCCACACCTCCACCCCGACCCCCACCTCGAGGAGCCAGCTCCAGAATGTTCCAGCGCTGACAACACAAAAGCAGGCCCCAGGGAGGACGGGTGGGCAGGCAGAGCCAGACACTCTGGGCTAAAAGCAGGGGCAGTTTCAGTCCCTGGAGCCTGCGCTACGGGCCCTGCCAGGGGCTCCCCTCCAGCAGGAGGCTTTCCAGACCTGGCCTGCCCGGGCTCCCAGGCGGCAGGGGGAGTGGGGCCTCGTCTGCCCGCAGTTCTATCTCCCGGTAATCTGCCTTCCAGCTGCCACTGCAGTGCCCTGCATCCAGCTTTTATATGACCAGCATTCTTAAAATGCCAAAATGGCCGGCCGGCCCGCGTGGCTCCATGGTTGAGGTTTGTTGACGAATGAACCAGGAGGTCAGGGTTCGATTCTGTGTGGGGTGTTCAGGAGGCAGCAGATCCATGATTCTATCATTATGTTTTTACTCTCCCCCTCTCCCTTCCTCTCTGAAATCAATAAAAAGATACATATTGTAAAAATACTGCCACTTCTGAACCCAACATCTTCACTTGGAGGGATCTCCCTAAAGACCATCTATTATGAGCCAAAATACAAGCAGAATATTAACGCAAAAAAGCCCACGCAGCGTGTATGATTCTAAGGACCTCCACAGACAGCCGCACCGGACGGGGCCACTTAGTGCCAAGGACTGTTACAGCCGCCACACACGTGGGCAGAATTCCGAGCTACACCCCAGGGTTCATCCGTGAAGGGTTCAAAGTGGCCCAAACAGCAGGATGCAAACTGGATAGAAACACACACACACACACACACACAGACTACCAGGGAGATGGAGCAGCGCCCCCTGGAGGCACGGGGAAGCGGAGCAGCCTGGAAAGGCGGCCTCAGGCAGGGAATCCCCAGCTTCCTTCCACATTTAAAGTCCCCAGCCCCGGGCCTTCCCTTTGTCCCTGGCTTTGGGGGTGCACGCCTCCCGGGTTAGCGATCTTTTCAGGAATCAGAGGGCAAAGACTGTTCAGAACCGCGTGGGGTCGCAGACGGGCCTGCGGTTCTGGAGGCAGGACAGTGTGGGACTTTAGGGCGGTCGCTTCTCAGGGGTCGTCCTGGTCCACCAGGTCACCAGGAGCACAGCTCCTCCTGCTGCAGCGGCTCCCCCAGCGGACCCAGAGGGGTGAGGCCGGGCAGCTGGGCCGGTGCCCTTGGTGCCCCCCACTCCCGCCATGAGGCCCCTCGGGAAGAGAACGGCGGGGATGGGGTTGCTCTCAGGGGCGGCATGACTCCAGCAGGGCCTGGAGGGGTCCCAGTCCTGCCAGGGGGGCCCGGACAGAGTCACCTTCACAGCCGAGCGGCTGACCCCTCCGCCCTCCATGTCAGGAGTGGGGACGCAGAGCCTGTCCCGCGTCGGCCACAGGCGCCTCTGCTGGGCAGCTGCCCACGGGCCGCGCCCACGGAGGCTCTGACTGCACTTTCTGGAAGGTCCCAGGGGGCCGGGCCACCACCCCTGACCGAGGCTGTGAGGCGTCACCAAGCTCTCCCTTCAGGCCCAGAAAGGAGTCGGCGCCAAGCAGGAGGGGACACGTGTCCGCGATGGGGCTGCTCGCGGGTGGGCTGAGCTCAGGGTCCATCCCGCTCCCTCCCAGGCCACGTGACCTCTGGTGACCTGGGCTGGCGGGCTCAGGGCTGCAGACTGTCTGCAGGGATCACTCAGCACAGGAAGTGTCTCTCCCCCGTTTATTCTCCTTAACCCTCTCCCTTTCCAGAACAGGACCCAGCGCAGGGCCCCCACCCCGCCCGAGCCTAGTCGCCGTACCTCATTTTGGTCCCCAGCTTCTTCTTTTTTTTTAAAAATTCTATTTTATTGATTTTTTTTTTTACAGAGATGAAGGGAGATGGATAGAAGAGTTAGAAACATTGATCAGGTGCCTCCTGCACCCCCCCCCCCCCCCCGCCACTGGGCCGCTGGGGATGTGCCCGCAACCAAGGTACACGCCCTTGACCGGAATTGAACCCTGGACGCTTGAGTGCGCAGGCTGACGCTCTAGCCACTGAGCCACACCGGTTAGGCGTTTCCCATCTTGTGGGTGACGAAGCTCATGGTCAGCTTCAGCAGCTTCTCCTGCACGGCCTTGTCATTCACGACCTGCTCAGTCAGTTCCTCGAAGTCCGTCCACTCCAGGGCCCTGACGATGGCCATGACCTGGCGGTGTAGATTCTTTTTCTCCGTGGACGTCAGCTCCTTTAGCTTCTGAGGGACAGACTTATACCTCCACCACCTCCAGGCCCCTAGGAGTCCCCCGACGGCGCCCCCTGGGGGACAGGAGGTTCGGTTAGTCAGGCTGTTCACAGTGATGGACTCGGAGCTCGCTGTGAGCTCCTCAGAGGATTTAGGTGGCAGCCCAGGGCTCGTGCCACAGCCATTGACTCAAACTGTGGTCCAAGTCCCAGCCCGTGGTCCAGGTCCCAGCCTGTGGTTGGGGTCCCAGCCTGTGGTTGGGGTCACCCTGGAGTCCTCCTGCTCCCAGACTAGAGGGAGCAACTCACCCGACCTCCAAGGGACCATGGGAAGTGGCCAAACCCCCCTCATCGCCACAAACTGGTCCCCGATGGGAGGAGGGATGTGACCAGGGGCAGGTGCATTGTGGGAGACCGTGGGCAGCTTCTCCAGCACAGACTGGGGACTGGGGACTGGGGACTGGGGACCGGGGTGGGGGTGGGTGGGGGGGTGGCGCTCTCTGAACAGCTAATGTGAGCAGCCAGAGACCTGGATCCCAGCTCCCCGTCCCTGCAATAAGACAGGAACAGGCCTACCCAGGGGCACAGGGCACACCCCTCGGGCAGGGCGACCTCCAGTCCGCATGCACGGCCCCACAGGAGGGGCGCCTGCGCTTCTGAGACACAACACGTGTGTTCCCCGGACACGTCTGTCCACAAAGGCCGGGTCTCAGACTCAGCTCCCAGCCCCTCCCGCGGGTCGCCAGCTCCTGTGAGGCCCCTGTGGACCCGGGGCCTTCGTCCCCCACCTTCGGGCACTGCACTCACCAATGAACAGTCCCGGCGGGCCGGCGACCTTGCCTCCAATAACCATCATGGTGCTGGTGATTGCGGTGGCCTCTCCGATGTGCTTCCAGTCCATGTTCTTCTCCTTCCAAATCCAGACTTCGCTCAGCAGCTCCATAGCATCCTCCTCGGTCAGGGACTTAGCGGTTCTGGTGAGCCTACGGGAAGGAGGGTTCCCACGCGTCAATCTTCCCGCCTCAAACTTGCTCTTCCCAGTGTCCCGGGCGGACCATGATCCGGGAGGACCCCACCTCTGTCATGGGTGAGAGGACAGCACCGTCATGTGAGAAGCCCTCGAGAAAGCTGGCGGCCGGTAGTCAATAACCTAACAGGCCCGCCAGCGTGGCTTAGCGGTTGAGCATTGACCTATGACCCAGGAGGTCAGGGTTCGATTCCTGGTGAGGGCACAGGCCCAGGTTGCGGGCTCCATCCCCAGTGTAGTGTGTGAAGGAGGCAGCTGATCCATGATTCTCTCTCATCACTGATGTTTCTCTCTCTCTCCCCCTTTCCCTTCCTCTCTGAAATCATAAAAAACATTAAAAAGAAAAGACCAGAGAGAGGAACCAAGATGGCGGCAAAGTTAAACAACTAATCTGCTGCCTCGCACAACAATTTCAAAAATACAACTAAAAGACAAAACGTCTACCACCCAGAACCACGGGAAAGCTGGCTGAGTGGAAGAATTACAACTAAGGAGAGAAAGGAGCACAAACGCTGAAAAGCTGAGTGAGGTACGGAGGTGCGCGAATCGGGCTGGCGGCGGGCGACTGGGTGCACGGCTTTTCTTCAACCCGAGGGAGACAAGCTCCCGATCACTCTGAAATCCAGTTTCTGGGGACACGTGGGGGACCCTGATGCCCATGGGGAGAAGCTGGACTCTCGGCCATTGGGTCAGAAAGTGAGAGTGGCTTTTTTGCAGTGGTGCGCCCAGCATTCATTGTTTACTGCGCTGGAACACGGGAAGTGGGGACTTGGAAACGCGGAAAGGCAGAGAGGGCTGAAGGCAGCCATCGCCGTTGGCCACGCCCCAGCCTAGTGACGCCCTGAGACCCTGCCCCACACATTCTACAAACCCGCCCAGGCTCCACACAGCGGCTTTTGCATATAAATGGCCTGTTCTGTGACAGCTCAACCAAAAAAACTGCAGCTCCAGTCAGACTGCTCCAAAACCGCCCAAGCAAAGCAGGAGAAAACTAGCCCTTGCTGTAGCTCCTGCTGGGGGACACACAGTACACAAGGGTACACCAAGAGTGTCCACCTCAGGTAACTGGGAGGCTGACCCGTTGAACCAAAAGGACACCTAGTACACAAAGCTACCCTACCAACTCAGGGAAGCAGCGAAAATGAGGAAGCAAGGAAACAGATCACAAACCAAAGAAATGGAGGAGAACAAACGAATGGACGTACAGTTCAAAACCACGGTTATAAGGTTTTTCAAGAATTTCATGGAAAAGGCCGATAAATTCAATGAGACCCTTGAGGATATGAAAAAGGACCAACTAGAAATTAAACATACACTGACTGAGATAAAAAATATTATACAGAGACCCAAAAGCAGACTAGAGGATCGCAAGAATCAACTCAAAGATTTGGAATACAAAGAGGCCAAGGACACTCCTCCAGAGAAGCAAGAAGAGAAGAGAATTCAGAAAGTTGAAGATAGTGTAAGAAGCCTCTGGGACAACTTCAAGCGTACCAACATCAGAATTATGGGGGTGCCAGAAGAAGAGAGAGAGCAAGACACTGAAAACCTATTTGAAGAAATAATGACTGAAAACTTCCCCCACCTGATGAAGAAATAGACTTACAAGTCCAGGAAGTGCACAGAACCCCAAGCAAGAGGAATCCAAAGAGGACCACACCAACACACATCATAATTAAAATGCCAAGGGCAAAAGATAAAGAGAGAATCTTACAAGCAGCAAGAGAAAAACAGTTAGTTACCTACAAGGGAGCACCCATACGATTATCAGCTGATTTCTCAACAGAAACTATGCAGGCCAGGTGGGAATGGCAAGAAATATTCAAAGTGATGAATAGCAGGAGCCTACAACCAAGACTACGCTACCCAGCAAAGCTATCATTCAGAATGGAAGGGCAGATAAAGAGCTTCACAGATAAGAAAAAGCTAAAGGAGTTCATCACCACCAAACCAGTATTATATGAAATGCTGAAAGGTATTCTTTAAAAAGAGGAAAAAGAAGAAGAAAGATAAGAATTATGAACAACAAATACATATCTATCAACAAGTGAATCTAAAAGTCAAGAGAATTAAAAATCTGAGGAACAGAATAAACTGGTGAACATAATAGAATCAGAAGCATAGAATGGGAGAGGATTGATAATTCTCAGGGGGAAAGGGGTGTCTGTGTGGGGGGTACGGGAAGAGACTGGACAAAAATCATACACCTATGGATAAGGACAGCGGGGGGGGCGGGCAGAGGTAAGGGCAGAGGGGGAGTGGGAACCGCGTGGTGGGGAGATATGGGGGGAAAAAAAGGAGAAACAATTGTAATCTGAACAATAAAGATTTATTAAAAAAAAAAAGAAAGAAAAGACCAAAAAAAAAAGCCACCGCTGTAAAAGACAACCCACCCCCATTCGTGTGCCGGGCCACGGCAGGAAGACGCAGCAGCCAGAGGAGAAAAGGTTCAAACAATCCCAGGGACCCGAGGAGGCGTGGCCCCTACGGAGCAGGACCTGACCTTGGGAGCAAGGTGACAGCAAGTCTCTGGGGTCAGGAGGCTGTTTGCCCAGCTGGCAGGTGGGACGTGGCTGGGTGGAGCCAGCTCTGACCAGGGTCCTGGGGATGGAGCGCCCACGCCTGGCGGGGCTGGGAAGTAAAATCAAAGCAGAGCTATTTCCAGCTTGAGCTGCAGCCAAGCCAAGCGGGCACCTCCCTCCCCCTTCCCCTCCGAGGGTCACTTCCCTCCCCTCCCACTCCGCAGGGCACATCCCTCCTCCTCCCTCCCACTCCACAGGGCACCTCCCTCTCCCTCCCCCTCCACAGGGCACCTCCATCTTCCTCCCCCTCCGAGGGGCTGAGCATGCTGACAGCTGCTGAGAGCCCGGGAGGACACAGGGCAGCCTCTTGCTCCATGTCTGTGGGTCAATGAGGGTTTTTGAACCACGGGCAGTCCGGACCCGTCTCCAATGTGCAACTGTCCTCCCGGTCCCGGTGAAAACAGGGAGTTCTCAGATCAAATCCCGGATCTGCCCCACCCACAGGCAGGGTTTCGGAACTTCTCACAGGCCCAGGAGAGCTGAGGTCCTGTGTGCCGGTGCCTGGAACCTTTCTTTTATATGTTTTATATTTATACTAGAGGCCCAGTGCACGAAATTCGTGCACGGGGTGTGGGGGTGGGGGGAGGTGTCCCTCAGCCCAGCCTGCACCCTCTCCAATCTGGGACCCCTCTCACAATCCAGGACTGCTGGCTCCCAACTGCTCGCCTTCCTGCCTTCCTGATTTCCCCTAACCATTTCTGCTTACCAGCCTGATCACCCCCTAACCACTCCCCTGCCAGCCTGATTGATGGCTAACTGCTCCCCTGCCAGCCTGTTTGCCCCTAACTTTCCTCCCCTGTAGGCCTGGTCACCTCTAACTGCCCTCCCCTACAGGATTGATTGCCCACAACTGCCCTCCCTTGCAGGCATGACCCCTCCCAACTCCCCTCCCTTGCAGGTCTGGTCCCTCCCAACTGCCCTCCATCTTGTGGTGGCCATCTTGTGTCCACATGGAGGCTGCCATCTTGTGTGTTGGAGTGATGGTCAATTGGCATATTACTCTTTTATTAGATAGGATACTTTACATTGATGTCAGAGAGGAAGAGGGAGGGAGGAAGAGAGAAACATCAATGATGGGAGAAACTCATAACCACCAGCCTCCTGCACGCCCCACACTGGGGATCAATCCCACAACCCGGGCCTGTGCCCTGACAGGAATGGAACCGTGACCTGGGTCATGGGTAGACCCTCAACCTCTGAGCCACGCCGGCCGGGCCCTCTGACATTCCCTAGATGACGGGTCCCCCAAGGGCACAGCTCATTGAAGGTCATGTCAGCCCAGCAGCCTGGTGGGGGACGCTGCCTTCACAGGAGCCCAGGGATCTCCAGCCGCACCCGGGAGGCAAGACTGAAGAGCCTGACTCGAACCCGGCGTCCATGACTCCGTCCTCGAGTCAGAAATTGGGAAACAGCATCGGCCAGACGAGTCTGTCTGCCAGGTGGGGTCTGAGGTGACTAAGGGGGGACACGGGCACCTGGGTTGTGGATCGGAGTCGTGCACATGCACCCTATTGCATCTCCTGCAGAGGCGGCTTTCGCGCTCAGTTCTGGGTGCGCTGTCACAGGCCGGTGCTTCCTGTGGCTCCAGGTGGGCCTCCCTCGATGGCCCTTCCTCTTCCTCCTGGAGGACCGCTGTCATCACGCTCTGCAGCTCCATCTGGAAAATGAGTGAACTGCCCCGGTTTGCCTGCCAGAGCGGGTCAGCTCCGCGGGGCCCAGACACGCACGCCTCTCCCCAGCCCACCACGTGCGGTCACCCGCTGCCTCCCGGAAACACGGGACATGTGCCCGAGGGTCACCCAGACCCTGAGATCCACAGGCAGGCTCAGGCGCCAGGACCTTCTGGGTTGCCACCGAGCAGGGCACAGGGAGACCAGGTCCTCAGGGCGCAGCCACTGTGCTCGGGTCCCTGGTTGCTGGCCTCTCGGGAGGAAACCAGGCTCTCCGACCCGGACAAGCCCCTGGTCTGCTGTGTGGCCCCAAGGGCACCCCTGCCCTTCACCCCGCCCCACACAGAACCCCTGTCTCCCTTGGGCTTTGTGGGCCTCGGGCCTAGGGACCCACCTCCTCCCCAGCTCACGAGCCAGAGCACAGGGCCTGGGAGGAAGGGGCTAAGTTAGTGTTTGGTGACTGACAGGCCAGAGTCTAATAGCAGGGCCTCTGGGCCTGGGGCGGGGGGTGGGTGGAGAGGGGGCGTCAAAGGCCAAGGGCAGATCACTCCTAAAGCTCCAGGACCAAGATTATGGCGGGGAGCCTGGAGGGGCAAAGGGCCTCAGGAATGTGGGGTAACAGGGCCCCGCAGATCCCCAAGTCCCCAAGTTAGAGATAGCTTGTAATACCAAATACCACCTACGTGCTGAGTGAATAGCGGTTCCATTGTTCGATTAGGGAATCATGACAGGAAAACGATGTCTGCATCTGTTTAGTTCGAGCTGGTTTAGGCCCAACTACACAGTACACGTCAGCAACAATGTAACAACTAACTAACGGCCCAGTGATGTCAGCAACAATGTAACAACTAACTAACCACCCAGTGATGTCAGCAACAATGTAACAACTAACTAACCACCCAGTGATGTCAGCAACAATGTAACAACTAACTAACCACCCAGTGATGCCAGCAATAATGTAACAACTAACTAACCACCCAGTGATGTCAGCAACAATGTAACAACATAACTAACCACCCAGTGATGTCAGCAACAATGTAACAACTAACTAACCACCCAGTGATGCCAGCAATAATGTAACAACTAACTAACCACCCAGTGATGTCAGCAACAATGTAATAACTAACTACACAGTGATGTCAGCAACAATGTAACAACTAACTAACCACCCAGTGATGTCAGCAACAATGTCACAACATAACTAACTGCCCAGTGATGTCAGCAACAATGTAACAACTAACTAACCACCCAGTGATGTCAGCAACAATGTCACAACATAACTAACCACCCAGTGATGTCAGCAACAATGTGACAGCATAACTTGCACCCTGGCCCTGCCCTTTTAACCTTTACATCGTAGTTTTACTTGACCTGTTCTGTGTGCTGGTGGGTGTGGACCCACAAACACTTCCCACCGTGCTGCGGTTGCCTGCGGTGGTCAGCACACTGACACGTGTGCAGGCGTGTGGCCGGGAGCGACGGTGCACTCCGGGGCGTGTGCACAACCACAGAACTGCCCGACGACGCGTTTCCCGGAGTGCATCCCCATCGTCAGTGACGCCCGGCTGCACAGCTGTGCACAGTGTCAACCGCTTTATCGAGCTGTGATCAGCACCCAGAAAGCTGTTCATATTCAATATCTAAAACTCGATAAATCTGGGGCAAGTACACACCCATGGAACCATCAGCACCATCAAGGCCATCAGTACATCTGTCAGCTCTGGAGGTTCCCTGCTGCCCCCGCTCTGATAGAATCCAGTGTGTGCGTGCGCAGGCGCGCGCGCGTGTTTGTGTGTTTGTGTGTGTGTGTGTGTGTGTGTGTGTGTGCGCGCGTGCGTGTCAGTGTGTAGAGCATTAGCGCTCAGACTGAAGGGTCGGGGATTTGATTTCCTTCAAGGGCACATACCTCAGTTTCAGAATCGATCCCTGGCCCCAATAAGTTGAGATGTGTGCGTGGGAGGCAACCAGATGATGTGTGTCTCTCATTTCACTCTGTCTCCGCCCCACCCTTCTACTCTCTCTAAAAATGAATGGAAAAGAAAATAAACCTGAGTGAGGATTTACAAAAATAAATATAAATATAAAATAAAGAACACGGAAAAAAGACCTGCGGGCGGATGCTGCCCAGCGCTCCAGATGTGTTTCCATCCCCGAACCTGTCCTGTCATCACTTATACTTTCGTTCCCAGTCCTCTCCTCCCCCCCCCCCCTGTCGCCCTACAGGGAGGCCGGAAGTGTTAGCCAGGGCTCCCCTGGCCGCAGGGGCAAACCCCATGCACCCCTAACGGGGAGCTTTAGCTTGAGTTGGGGTGACTGAGGCTGCGCCCCAGCCCAGGTTAGGGAGAGCCCAGCTCCGGGGGTGGGGAGGAGAGGGCAGCCCAGGCTTGGGCCTGAAGGAGGTTCTGTTTCTCTGCGGGCAGCGCCCCCTGGCGGCCCATGAATTCACGGCAGCTCACTCCTTCCCTGGAGAAGCGGGAGGGGGACCAGGAGGGGAAGAGGTGTCTAGGTGGGTTCTGGGGAAGGAGAGCTGGAAGGAGAGCGGTGAGAATCACACACACCTTCGGCCCATCAGGTCTGAGGCCACGGAACACGGTGACACGGGTACCGCACCCTCCCCGAGGCAGCGGGGCCTCCCGCGTGGGGTCCCCAGCGCACAGCGGTGCGCACAGCCCTGAGGCCGGCCCGGGGGGGAGTCATTCCGTTTCCCGTGCCTCGGTTTCCTCATTGGGAAAGGGCCGTGATAGAGCTGGTTCCCCTGGGACTGTCCTGGAGACCCCAGGAGGCCGTGCGGAGGGTCTGAATGGTTCTGGTTGTCCTGTCCAGTGTGGCTCAGTGGATAGAGCCTCGACCTGTGGACTGAAGGGTCCCGGGTTCAATTCTGGTCAAGAACATGTACCTCGGTTGCAGGCTGGATCCTTGGCCCTGGTCATGGTGCAGACAGAGGCAACCAACCCATGTGTCTCTCTCACATCGATGTTTCTCTCTTTGTCTCCCCCACTCCCTGCCACTCCCTCTAAAATCAACGGGAAAATGTCCTCAGGTGAGGATTAACCAAACAATGAGAAGAAATAGAAATAACTGCTCTGGCTCACTTCGCAGGCTGTGAGAGGAACAGCGTCAGTAAAGCCCCAGGTGAGCGGCAGGCACCCAGAGGGCCAGGAGGCCGACCCCCACACCCCCACACTGCACCCCATTCCCCAGCCCCACAATGCCCCTGAGGGCGAGGCTGTGTTCACAGAGCCAGCCGGAGCCAGAACTCAGATGGGGCCCCCTGAGGCCAGCACCCCCACCCTCACCCCCACCCTGCTCCCCAGAGGCTGAGCGAGCCAGCCCCTACCTCACATGGATTTTTCGGGAGAAACTCACCCAGACCCAAGGCTGGGTGTCCCCAGACACAGGCCACCCCCCCCCCTACTCTGCACCCCCACAACCTCTTAAGAGAGCGCATGAGACAACTTCACATCATTGTGAAAACTGAGATGTCATGGCACAGCCGGCGTGGCTCAGTGGTTGAGCATCAATCCATGAACCATGAGGTCAGGGTTCGAATCCCTGTCAGGGCACATGCCCTGTTGCAGGCTCATCCCCAGTGTGGGGTGTGCAGGAGGCAGCCGGTCAGTGATTCCCTCTCATCACTGGTGTCTCTCTCTCCCCCTCGCCCTTCCTCCTGAGTCAGTGGGAATCCATTTAAAAATAAATGAATAAATAGAGAGGAGCAGCCTGCAGCCGCCCGGGCAGTTCAGGGCTGGGCTCCCGGTCCCTCCGCTGGGGCCCGGGCAGGGACTCCGAGGAAGGAGGGCCTCAGGGCGCAGTGAGGAAGGCCTGACTGAGGGAACACTGGATGGCGTCCTCTGTGCTGTGCCCTGAGCTGTGGTTTAGTTTCCTCTTTCCTGTTCCTTTGGGGGGGGGGGGGGGGAAGGGCTTCTGGGAAGCCAGGGGCCTGGGAGGATGAGAGGCGTCCCAATTGTGGGATGGGGGTGGGGGTGGAAGGGTTTTGTGGGGGGAGCACTTGGACGGTAGGAGCCCCCTCACCCACCCACCCACCCACCCACCTGTTAGCAATGCTCCCAACGATGTGGCAGAAGGAGACACACTGGGAACTGGACCTGCAAGGCAGCCGGAGCCTGGGAGGGTGCTCCCAGCTGGGATCCTGGGCCGGAGCACTTGGAAGGGGAAGTGGTCTCGGGTTTTATTTCCTGAGGAGGTCTCCCTGCACTCACTCTGCACTCTGCGGTGATTGGTCAGGGCTCAGAGCTGGGGTTCCCATTATTGCACAATTGGCTAATTTGGAGTTAGGGGAGGGTAAGGTGGAGACTTAGGTGGGGGTGGAGAAAGTGACCCAGAGAGTCTGAAGCTCAAATCAAAAATGAAACTAACATGGCCCTGAGTTCTTTTGTTTAACAGAAAGATCGCTGGTTCACTCTCCCCGCCCCCCGCCCCCGCTCCCCCCAATCCCCCACCGCCCCCTGACCCCACTGCCCTGGGAGAACACCCAACTCCTCCTGGCTGTGGGCTGCAAAGACAGGGCCTTGCCGGCCCCTCTGACCTGACCTCACCCTCCTCCCTCCGCGGCCTCCGAGGGTCAGGTCCCTGGGCTGCTCCCTGGGCCCAGAACACACTCCCCTCCGGCCTGTGCAGGGCTGGCTCCCTCACAGGGTGCAGGGGGTGCCAGGTGACTGTCCCCGATCCTGATGGCACCCCAGCCCGGCCCCACGTCCGCCTTCCTCCTGGCGGCCAGCACTCCCATCAGAAATGTCCTGCTCGGTCCTCCTTCTAGCAAACGCCTCCCACCAGGAGGTCTGCCTCTGAGGGCTGGTCCCCTCCCTGCTTCGAAAGGGCCCACACCCCTCTCCCCGGTGCCCACACCCCTCTCCCAGGTGCCCACACCCCTCTCCCAGGTGCCCACACCCCTCTCCCAGGTGCCCACACCCCTCTCCCAGGGCTCAGCGCTGTCCTCCCTCAGTGGAGGGAGGGAGGGAGGGAGGGAGGTCATTTTCTGGTAAGAACAGAAAACAGAAGAGGCCTCCCCATCAGCGGGGGGTGGGGGTGGGGGTTGGGGTGAGGTGGGGGTGGGGAGGCAGGAGGAGGCGGGGCTGCTGTTTTTACCAAGAAAAGCCTCCAGGTCCTGTCACAGGGTGTGAGGCTCCTGTCATGAGGAGGTGGGCACATGCTGGGGAGCCGTTGGGACCTGGCCAGGCCTGTGCTCACTTCCTCCAGGCCACGCCCACTGGCCTCTGGTCAGGGGGACCTGTAAGCAGCCCCCAGAGCTCACCGACCAAGGATGTTACAGCCGCCACACGTGGGCAGAATTCCAAGGTACAGCCCAGGGTTCATCCGTGAAAGGGTTCAAAGTGGCCCAAACAGCAAGGATGCAAACGCGATAGAAATACACACACACACACACACACACACAAAACACATGGCATTACATGATGCACACAAAATATACCACGATTTATGGTGGTTGTCTGAGTGCTGGAATTCATAGCACTTTTTATTTCATATACTTGTCTGTGTTTTTCCAAGTCTTCGGCAATCAGCATCATAATAGTAAAAGGCTAATATGCAAATGGTTGTCATGCTGTGATGCTGTAATGACCGATCAGCAGGGACCTGAGGCTGCGTGGCACCGGGCCGGGCTGGGGGACCTGAAGCCGTGCCACCTGCCCCAGTGCCAGAATGTTAATATATTTCCTCTAATTACTTCCCTTTTAGTGTGCATGCACCGGGCCCCTAGTCTATATATGTAAACAGCCAGTGACCAGAATGATGTAATGAACACAATGACCGGTTGCTATGACGCCCACTGGTGCCAGCGGAACCGGCCCTATAAGGGGGTGCAGCTGGCCAGCCAACCTCCCGCATCCCTCCCCCAGGCCAGTCCTGCCCCTGATGGCTCCCCCACCCTAATAGGGGGTGGGGCTGGCTGGCCAACCTCTTGCAGCCCCTCCCCCTGGCCGGCCCCACCCCCAGTTGGCACACACCACCTTGATTGGCCTGCTGCCCCACCCCACAGTCAGCTCCAACCCTGATCGGCCCCCCCACTTCAATCAGGGGCTGGCTGGCCAACCACCCATGGTCCCACCCCCAGGCCGCTGGACCCTGATAGGCCCCCCTCATCCCATTTGAGGGTGGGGCAGGCTGGCCAACCTCCTGCAGTCCCTCCCCACAGCCGGCCCCATGCCCGATATCAGCCCCACCACCCTGATCAGCCCATAGCCCCTCCCCCATCCAGTACCACCCCTGATCGGCTCCCCCACACCAATCCGGGACGGGGTTGCTGGCCAATTACACTAAGCCCCTCCCCCGAGCTGGCCCACGACAGATTGAGCCACATTTGGTGGTCCAGCCAGCCAATCTCCCACCATCTCCTGCTCCCAACAGGCCTGGCCCTGTTCCTCCCAGACTGAGGCCAGGCCGGCAGGACCCCACCCATGCATGAATTTGTGCACTGGGCCTCTAGTTGATAAAGGGAAATGAATCCTTTTCAAAGACCAGGGTTAACGGAGTGGATGCACTTGATATTGATTGACAAGAGGGCCCGGGCAGAGGGCAGCCGAGGAGGAAGTCCTCTTATGCTTGTACCTGATTGTGGACCTGCCTGGGGTGGCCTCTTCAAAAATAACAAAGTGAAGATTTTTATAAGGAAATAAGCCCAGGGCTGAGCACACCTGAGGGGAGCCGGGTAAGGACCTTCAGCCCCGAGGGGGCTCTGGGGCCCAAAGCCCACTGCCAGCCTCCCAGGACCCGGCTCCTCATGGGCAATGGCTCAGCACAGTGTGGGGCCTCCAGCCCCCGGGGTCAGGTGTGGGGCCTCCAGCCCCCAGCCCCCTCTCGAGGGGCAGGGGCGGGGCTGTCTCCTCCTCACACTGTTTCCCAGAAAGGCAGGCCGGCCAAGGAGAGGGGGAGCTTCAGTGGTGTGGGACCTCTGACCCCTGTGCCCCTGGGCCTGGCAGAGGACGACCCCACATGAATAACCCGGTCACCTTGTCTGAGGAGAACCATCCAGATGGGCCGCCCTGCCCAGCCCCCCGAGCAGCACAGACTGATCAAGGCAGGCGGCCACCCTGGGCCCAGGCAGCTGGAGAGCAATGTCTGAGACCAAAGGCTCCGTCCTTCCTGAAGCCCCAGGTTCCATCCACCCTCCAGGTTTCTGTGCACATGGAGTGGGGGCTCTGACATCATGGGCAGGAGGGCACCCCCCCAATACACACACACACACACACACACACACACACACACACACACAGACACATGCCGGAAACCGAACATTGACACTTTGTAGTTAAATATGAAAAGGAAATCCGGAATGCTTTGGACAACCTTAAGGAATGCTTTGGTCAACCTTAATCCCTCTGAATGGTCAGAGCTAGTCACTCATTGTTTAGTTGAGACATTGGTAGTTAAAGAATCTCTCACCTGTTAATCATGTAAATTTTTGCTGATTGTCTTTTGTTGTAATTTCCTGCCTAAAGGATGTGGATGTATCTCAGAACCCCAATAAAAGGGATGGCAAAGACCAGACCAGTGAGCAGTCTGCCCACTAGAGGTGGGCTCCCGCCTGGCCCCCATTTTCCCAAATTGATTCTTTTCTAGCTTCTCTTCATTTTGATTGCGGCCTTCTCCAGAAACTGGACCTGAACGGGATCTCTGAAACACGCGGGACGTGACAAGGGATTCCCACAGACACACAGACACATACACACACAGAGAGACTCCCAGGGAGGTGGAGCAGCGCCCCCTGGTGGCACGGGGAGGCAGAGCAGCCTGGAAAGGCGGCCTCAGGCAGGGAATCCCCAGCTTCCTTCCACATTTAAAGTCCCCAGCCCCGGGCCTTCCCTTTGTCCCTGGCGGTGGGGTGCACGCCTCCCGGGTTAGCGATCTTTTCAGGAATCAGAGGGCAAAGACTGTTCAGAACCGCGTGAGGTCGCAGACGGGCCTGCGGTTCTGGAGGCAGGACAGTGTGGGACTTTAGGGCGGTCGCTTCTCAGGGGTCGTCCTGGTCCACCAGGTCACCAGGAGCACAGCTCCTCCTGCCGCAGCGGCTCCCCCAGCGGACCCAGAGGGGTGAGGCCGGACAGCTGGGCTGGTGCCCCCCACTCCCGCCATAAGGCCCCTCGGAAGGGACTGGGGGGGGGTGGCTGGGGGTGCTCTCAGGGGCCGCAACTCCTCCTCTGGCTGTGGGCCTGTGACCCTCCTCCCTTCGCGGCCCCCGAGGGTCAGGTCCCTGGGCTGCTCCCTGGGCCCAGAACACACTCCCCTCCGGCGTGTGCAGGGCTGGCTCCCTCACAGGGTGCAGGGGGTGCCAGGGGACTGTCCCCGATCCTGATGGCACCCCCAGCCCTGCCCCATGTCCGCCTTCCTCCTGGCGGCCAGCACTCCCATCAGAAATGACCTGCTCGGTCCTCCTTCTAGCAAACACCTCCCACCAGGAGGTCTGCCTCTGAGGGCTGGTCCCCACTCCCTGCTGTGAAGGTGCCCACACCCCTCTCCCAGGTGCCCACACCCCTCTCCCAGTGCTCATACCCCTCACAGGTGCCCACACCCCTCTCCTAGGTGCCCACACCCCTCTCCCAGGTGCCCACACCCCTCTCCCAGGTGCCCACATCCCTCTCCCAGGTGCCCACACCCCCCTCCCAGGTGCCCACACCCCTCTCCCAGGTGCCCACACCCCTCTCCCAGGTGCCCACACCCCTCTCCCAGTGCTCATACCCCTCACAGGTGCCCACACCTCTCTCCCAGGTGCCCACACCCCTCTCCCAGGTGCCCACACCCCTCTCCCAGGTGCCCACATCCCTCTCCCAGGTGCCCACACCCCTCTCCCAGGTGCTCATACCCCTCACAGGTGCCCACATCCCTCTCTCAGGTGCCCACACCTCCCTCCCAGGTGCCCACACCCCTCTCCCAGGTGCCCACACCCCTCTCCTAGGTGCCCACATCCCTCTCCCAGGTGCCCACACCCCTCTCCCAGGTGCCCACACCCCTCTCCCAGGTGCCCACATCCCTCTCCCAGGTGCCCACACCCCCCTCCCAGGTGCCCACACCCCTCTCCCAGGTGCCCACACCCCTCTCCCAGGTGCCCACATCCCTCTCCCAGGTGCCCACACCCCTCTCCCAGGACTCAGCACTGTACTTCCTCAGTGGAGGGAGGGAGGGAGGGCAGAAGGTAGGGAGGAAGAGAGAGAGAGAGGGAGGGAGGGAGAGGGGAGAAAAGGGAGGGAGGAAGGCAAAAAGGTCATTTTCTGGTGAGAACAGAAAACAGAAGAGGCCTCCCCATCAGCTGGGGGTGGAGGTGGGGGTAGGGAGGCAGGAGGAGGCGGGGCTTCTGTTTTTACCAAGAAAAACCTCCAGGTCCTGTCACACAGGGTGGGAGGCTCCTGTCATGGGGAGGTGGGCGGATGCTGGGGAGCCGCTGGGACCTGGCCAGGCCTGTGCTCACTTCCTCCAGGCCACGCCCACTGGCCTGTGGTCAGGGGACCTGCAAGCAGCCCCAGAGCTCACCGACCACAGGGCCCCCAGGGCCCCTCCCCCCTCCCTCTTCTTGGGCCGGGCCCATCCCCCTCAGCGCTGGGGTCATAGGTCTCGGTCCTTGGCTGCAGCCTGGGCTCCCATCCCGGCCTGCCAGGCGCCTGACCAGGAGTGTGCCTGGCACGTGGGCTGTGGTGGCGGCCGCCCTCTGCCCTGCTCCCTCTGTCCCTCGGGAGTGTTGGAAAGGTCACCACGAGCCACTTACAAAGCACCTACTGTGTGCTCAGCCCTGTCCCAAGTGCCGGGGCTACAGCCATGAACAGGAAAAGGCTCCTGCTCGCATGGAGCTGAGATCTGAGTGAGGGAGGCAGGCGGTGGACGGCGTGGAGCTGTGTCCCACCCCGTCTGCCAAGGCTCCCGGGGTCCCCGCCGCCCCCAGGGACAGTGTGCTGTCCTGGTCTTTCTTTTTTTTTTTCTTTTTAAAATCTTTTTGTTGAAAGTATTGCCCTAACTGGTTTGGCTCAGTGGATAGAGCATCGGGCTGCGGACTGAAGGGTCCCAGGTTCGGTTCCGGTCAAGGGCATGAACCTTGGTGGCGGGCACATCCCTAGTGGGGGGTGTGCAGGAGGCAGCTGATCGATGTTTCTAACTCTCTATACCTCTCCCTTTCTCTGTAAAAAATCAATAAAAACATATTTTTTTTAAAAAGTAAGTATTACATATGTCCCCCCTTTTTCCCCATTGACCCCCTCTAGCCCGCCCCCTGCTCCCCACCCAGGCCCTCCCGACCCTATAGCCTGTGTCCATGGGTTATGCATAGATGCATACAAGGTCTTTGGTTGATCTCCTTCCTCCTATTTATCCTCCTCCACCTTCCTCTGAGGTTCAACAGTCTGTTCTGTGCTTCTATGTCTCTGGATCTATTTTGTTCATCAGTTTATTTCTTTAAAATATATTTGTATTGATGTCAGAGAGGAAGGGAGAGAGAAAGAGAGAGAGATAGAAACATCAATGATGAGAGAGAACCATGGATCGGCTGCCTTCTGCACACCCCACACTAGGGATCGAGCCCACATCCTGGGCCAGTGCCCTGACCTGGAATCAAACCCTGACCTCCTGGTTCATAGGTCGATGCTCAGCCACGGAGCCATGCATCAGGCCATCCGTTTATTTTGTTCCTTAGATGCCACATAGGAGTGAGTCACGTGATCCTTGTTCTCTGATGGGCTTATTTCACTTCCCATGATGCTCTCCGTCTGAGTGCTGCCTCCCCATCCCTGGCTCCCCACGCCCCTCGCCTGGGACCGCTCGCCGCCCGGTGACTCCTTGTCTAAGGCTGGGCCTCGGGGCTCGGAGTGGGTGGAGGTGGGTGGGCAGTGTGGTCCCTCCCGGGTGCCGCCCCCTGACGCCCTGTGCGCCCCCCACAGCCGCGAGGATGGTGGAGCACCTGGCCAACACGGAGGTGAACCGCCGGCGCATCGCCCAGGTGGAGAGCTGCTTCGGGGCGTCGGGGCAGCCGCTGGCGCTGCCGGGCCGCGTGCTGCTGGGCGAGGGCGTGCTGACCAAGGAGTGCCGCAAGAGGGCCCAGCCGCGCGCCTTCTTCCTCTTCAGCGACATCCTGGTCTACGGCAGCATCGTGCTCAGCGGGCGCCGCTACCGCGCCCAGCGCGTCATCCCGCTGGAGGAGGTGACGCTGGAGCCGCTGCCCGAGACGCTGCAGGCCCGCAACCGCTGGCTGATCCGCACGGCCCGCAAGTCCTTCGTGGTGTCGGCCGCCTCGGCCACGGAGCGCCAGGAGTGGATCCGCCACATCGAGGAGTGCGTGCGGCGGCAGCTGCGGGCCACGGGCCGCGCGCCCAGCACGGAGCACGCGGCGCCCTGGGTGCCCGACAAGGCCACGGACATCTGCATGCGCTGCACGCACACCCGCTTCTCGGCGCTCACGCGGCGCCACCACTGCCGCCAGTGCGGCTTCGTGGTCTGCGGGGACTGCTCCCGCGCGCGCGTCCTGCTGCCCCGCCTGGCGCCCAAGCCCCAGCGTGTCTGCAGCCTCTGCTACCGCCAGCTGGCCGCCCAGGGGCGCCAGGGGGAGGGCGAGGGGCAGGAGGCGGGGGGCCAGGCCGCGGGGACCCCTTCAGGGGCTGGGGCCGGCTGCGGGGTGTCCAGTGGGGACGAGGACGAGGACTCGGACCAGGACAAGGAGGGCGGCGGGGAGGGCGACTGGCCCAGCCGCGTCAGGTTCTACGACTCCGGGGTCTCCTGGTCCTCCTTCCACAGCTGAGGGCGGCCTCGGGCTGTGGGGCAGCCCCAGTCACCCTGCATCCGCCTGCACAGCCTCCTGCTCCCGAGGGCGGGAGACCCCGAAGCTGCCCGGCTCCCCAGGACCTCGCCCTGGCTGGTGGGCGTCGGTGGCAGTGGCACCCCCAGCACCCCTCCTCCGGACATGGGGGTCTCTGTCCACTTCGGGTTGTTCTCTTTCCAGACAGCAAACCCCACACTCACCCTCCTGGGGCCGAAGGCCATTGCTCAGCCGAGAGCTGTGCTGCCCGAGGGACAGGCCCGGGCGCCTCCTGGGACAGAGCGGGTCCTGCTTCTCTGAGGCCGTGATCCACGGCACGTGACCTGCGACCAGGACTCCCCCAGGGACCGTGGGGCTCCAGGAATCAGGCCTGCCCACCCCCGTGCTGGTGCCCGCCTGCCCATCAGCTGGGCTCTGTTGGGCTGGGCATGTGGCTCCCCGAGCGGCGGTGCCCCCCAGGCTGGCCCTCCTCCCTCCCTGTGGCCCGGAAGCCGTGTTCGCTGTGGGACTGACTTCTGGTACAGAAGCCGAACCAGACGACTCCTCATAAACAGGAAGTCACCGCGGACGTGGTTGAAAGCCCAGGTGTCATCCCGGCTTGTACACCAGAGGCTGACCCCGTGCTCGGGCAGCTGTCCACCGTGACCCAGGTCGGGGACGCGGGAGAGTGTTCCCACCGCATCGGGGTGGTTCCCACGCACACACCCGCCCGCCAGGGGCCCCAGCACCTGCATCAGTAACGTGCTGAGTGGGGACAGCGTGAGGCAGCCAGGAGCCGCGCGTCCAGCTGGGCCCGGGCTGCCCGGAGGCGGGAGTGTTCATGGGGAGGCCCAGGTGCAGCGAGTGTGAGTTGGGGCAGGAGCCGGATGCCCGCCTGGCCCACGCCTGGCCCCAGAGCCATGGGCCCTTTCAGGCTGCCTCCAGCGGTGCTTCTGCCATTTTTGCCCACCGCCTGGCGCTGTGGCAGGGCCGGCTCACTGCCAGCTAGACGGGGTGCCTTCGGGCCTGGAGAGTTAGCAACGGTCCCAGCAGGGCTGTCCGAGCACCAGCGAGGTCTGCGTGCGGCACACGCCCGGTCCACCGCCTGGAACAGCCGGGTCTCAAATGTCCCCCTGACTCTGACTCAGCAGGTGGCCTGGCTCCAGGTGTGAGGCTCAGCCTGCTGTTCCCAGGCACCACCACTTGGGGGAGTGGAGAGCGAGGTTCCCTGGGCCTGTGAGGCCTTCCTCATGGGGCAGAGGGACCCGACCAGGGCTGTGGCGGGGGAGGGGGGCGGGAGGGGGCAGAGGAGGTGCGTCCAACAAGGACTGGTTTGCCTACAAGCCTGGGCCTCGCTGGCCACACAAACTGGTCGGAGCTGGTTTTGCCTGGACAGAGGGCTCTGGGCAGACAGGTCACAGGGTGAGGGGCAACTTCCTGAAGCCAGATGGGGATGGGGTGCCCTCTTAGCAATGAGGCCAGGCAGCCGCTCCCTTCACCCTGCATGGTGCTGGGCAAGGGGTGCTGGGCAAGGGGTGCTGGGCAAGGGGTGCTGGGCAAGGGGTGCGCAGTCCCAGCCATGGCCTCCAGGTTTGATCCCCTCCCCGGTGCCTCCCCTGCCTGGTCCCTGGTCCGGGGCAGCGTTCACTGGGGCGGGAGCCAGGTCTGCAGGCGGCTGGGGCTGGGCAGGGGCCAGGGCCCTGTTCTGAGTCCCTCCTAGAATCCACCTCCTGCTGGCTCCCCACACCTCCACCCCGACCCCCACCTCGAGGAGCCAGCTCCAGAATGTTCCAGCGCTGACTACAGAAAGGCAGGACCCAGGGAGGACGGGGTGGGCGGGCAGAGCCAGACACTCTGGGCCAAAAGCAGGGGCAGTTTCAGTCCCTGGAGCCTGTGCGGGTCCCTGCCAGGGGCTCCCCTCCAGCAGGAGGCTTTCCAGACCCTGCCTGCCCGGGCTCCCAGGCGGCAGGGGGAGTGGGGCCTCGTCTGCCCGCAGTTCTATCTCCCGGTAACCTGCCTTCCAGCTGCCACTGCAGTGCCCTGCATCCAGCTTTTATATGACCAGCATTCTTAAAATGCCAAAATGGCCGGCCGGCCCGCGTGGCTCCATGGTTGAGGTTTGTTGACGAATGAACCAGGAGGTCAGGGTTCGATTCTGTGTGGGGTGTTCAGGAGGCAGCAGATCCATGATTCTATCATTATGTTTTTACTCTCCCCCTCTCCCTTCCTCTCTGAAATCAATAAAAAGATACATATTGAAAAATACTGCCACTTCTGAACCCAACATCTTCACTTGGAGGGATCTCCCTAAAGACCATCTATTATGAGCCAAAATACAAGCAGAATATTAACGCAAAAAAGCCCACGCAGCGTGTATGATTCTAAGGACCTCCACAGACAGCCGCACCGGACGGGGCCACTTAGTGCCAAGGACTGTTACAGCCGCCACACACGCGGGCAGAATTCCGAGGGACAGCCCAGGGTTCATCTGTGAAGGGTTCAAAGTGGCCCAAACAGCAGGATGCAAACTGGATACAAACACACACACACACACACACACACACACACACACACACACACACACACACAGACTACCAGGGAGATGGTGCAGCGCCCCCTGGAGGCACGGGGAAGCGGAGCAGCCTGGAAAGGCGGCCTCAGGCAGGGAATCCCCAGCTTCCTTCCACATTTAAAGTCCCCAGCCCCGGGCCTTCCCTTTGTTCCTGGCGGTGGGGGTGCACGCCTCCCGGGTTAGCGATCTTTTCAGGAATCAGAGGGCAAAGACTGTTCAGAACCATGTGGGGTCGCAGACGGGCCTGCGGTTCTGGAGGCAGGACAGTGTGGGACTTTAGGGCGGTCGCTTCTCAGGGGTCGTCCTGGTCCACCAGGTCACCAGGAGCACAGCTCCTCCTGCCGCAGCGGCTCCCCCAGCGGACCCAGAGGGGTGAGGCCGGGTGCCCTTGGTGCCCCCCACTCCCGCCATGAGGCCCCTCGGGAAGAGAACGGCGGGGATGGGGTTGCTCTCAGGGGCCGCATGACTCCAGCAGGGCCTGGAGGGGTCCCAGTCCTGCCAGGGGGGCCCGGACAGAGTCACCTTCACAGCCGAGCGGCTGACCCCTCCACCCTCTGTGTCTGGAGCGGGGACGCAGAAGCGCCTCTGCTGGGCAGCTGCCCACGGGCCGCGCCCACAGCCGCTCTGCCTGCACTTTCTGGAAGGTCCCAGGGGGCCGGGCCGCCACCCCTGACCAAGGCTGTGAGGCGTCACCAAGCTCTCCCTTCAGGCCCAGAAAGGAGTCGGCGCCGAGCAGGAGGGGACACGTGTCCGCGATGGGGCTGCTCGCGGGTGGGCTGAGCTCAGGGTCCATCCTGCTCCCTCCCAGACCACGTGACCTCTGGTGACCTGGGCTGGCGGGCTCAGGGCTGCAGACTGTCTGCAGGGATCACTCAGCACAGGAAGTGTCTCTACCCCGTTTATTCTCTTTAACCCTCTCCCTTTCCAGAACAGGACCCAGCACAAGGGCCCCCACCCCGCCCGAGCCTAGTCGCCGTACCTCATTTTGGTCCCCAGCTTCTTCTTTTTTTTTAAAAATTCTATTTTATTGATTTTTTTTTTTACAGAGATGAAGGGAGATGGATAGAAGAGTTAGAAACATTGATCAGGTGCCTCCTGCACCCCCCCCCCCCCCCCCCGCCGCTGGGTTGCTGGGGATGTGCCTGCAACCAAGGTACACGCCCTTGACCGGAATTGAACCCTGGACGCTTGAGTGCGCAGGCTGACGCTCTAGCCACTGAGCCACACCGGTTAGGCGTTTCCCATCTTGTGGGTGACGAAGCTCATGGTCAGCTTCAGCAGCTTCTCCTGCACGGCCTTGTCATTCACGACCTGCTCAGTCAGTTCCTCGAAGTCCGTCCACTCCAGGGCCCTGACGATGGCCATGACCTGGCGGTGTAGATTCTTTTTCTCATTGGATGTCAGCTTCTTTAGCCTCTTAGGGACAGACTTATACCTCCACCACCTCCAGGCCCCTAGGAGTCCCCCGACGGCGCCCCCTGTGGGACAGGAGGTTCAGTTAGTCAGGCTGTTCACAGTGATGGACTCGGAGCTCACTGGCAGCTCCTCAGAGGATTTAGGTGGCAGCCCAGGGCTCGTGCCACAGCCATTGATTCAAACTGTGGTCCGAGTCCCAGCCCGTGGTCCAGGTCCCAGCCTGTGGTTGGGGTCCCAGCCTGTGATTGGGGTCACAGCCTGTGGTTGGGGTCACCCGGGAGTCCTCCTGCTCCCAGACTAGAGGGAGCAGCGCACCCGACCTCCAAGGGACCCTGGGAAGCGGCCAAACCTCCCTCATTGCCACAAACTGGTCCCCATATGGGAGGAGGGATGTGACCAGGGGCAGGTGCATTGTGGGAGACCGTGGGCAGCTTCTCCAGCACAGACTGGGGACTGGGGACCGGGGTGAGGGTGGGTGGGGGGGTGGCGCTCTCTGAACAGCTAATGTGAGCAGCCAGAGACCTGGATCCCAGCTCCCCCTGTCCCTGCAATAAGACAGGAACAGGCCTACCCAGGGGCACAGGGCTCACCCCTCGGGCAGGGCGCCCTCCAGTCCGCATGCACGGCCCCACAGGAGGGGCGCCTGCGCTTCTGAGACACAACACGTGTGTTCCCCAGACACGTCTGTCCACAAAGGCCGTGTCTCAGACTCAGCTCCCAGCCCCTCCCGCGGGTCGCCGGCTCCTGAGAGGCCCCTGTGGACCCGAGGCCTTTGTTCCCCACTGGCGGGCACTGCACTCACCAATAGCCAGTCCCCACGGGCCGGCGACCCTGCCTCCAATAACCATCATGGTGCTGGTGATTGCGGTGGCCTCTCCGATGTGCTTCCAGTCCATGTTCTTCTCCTTCCAAATCCAGACTTCGCTCAGCAGCTCCATAGCATCCTCCTCGGTCAGGGACTTAGCGGTTCTGGTGAGCCTACGGGAAGGAGGGTTCCCACGCGTCAGTCTTCCCGCCTCAAACTTGCTCTTCCCAGTGTCCCGGGCGGACCATGATCTGGGAGGACCCCAGCTCCGTCATGGGTGAGAGGACAGCACCGTCATGTGAGAAGCCCTCGAGAAAGCTGGCGGCCGGTAGTCAATAACCTAACAGGCCCGCCAGCGTGGCTTAGCGGTTGAGCATTGACCTATGACCCAGGAGGTCAGGGTTTGATTCCTGGTGAGGGCACAGGCCCAGGTTTCGGGCTCCATCCCCAGTGTAGTGTGTGAAGGAGGCAGCTGATCCATGATTCTCTCTCATCACTGATGTTTCTCTCTCTCTCTCTCCCTTTCCCTTCCTCTCTGAAATCATAAAAAACATTAAAAAGAAAAGACCAGAGAGAGGAACCAAGATGGCGGCAAAGTTAAACAACTAATCTGCTGCCTCGCACAACAATTTCAAAAATACAACTAAAAGACAAAATGTCTACCACCCAGAACCACGGGAAAGCTGGCTGAGTGGAAGAATTACAACTAAGGAGAGAAAGGAGCACAAACGCTGAAAAGCTGAGTGAGGTACGGAGGTGCGCGAATTGGGCTGGCGGCGGGCGACTGGGCGCGTGGCTTTTCTTCAACCCACAGGGAGACAAGCTCCCGATCACTCTGAAATCCAGTTTCTGGGGACACGTGGGGGATCCAGACGCCTATGGGGAGAAGCTGGACTCTCGGCCATTGGGTCAGAAAGTGAGAGTGGCTTTTTTGCAGAGGTGCACCCAGCAATCATTGTTTACTGCGCTGGAACACGGGAAGCGGGGACTTGGAAACTCGGAAAGGCAGAGATGGCTGACGGCAGCCATCGCCGTTGGCCACGCCCCAGCCTAATGACGCCCTGAGACCCCGCCCCGCCCTGAGACCCTGCCCCACACATTCTACAAACCCGCCCAGGCTCCACACAGTGGCTTTTGCATATAAATGGCCTGTTCTGTGACAGCTCAACCAAAAAAACTGCAGCTCCAGTCAGACTGCTCCAAAACCGCCCAAGCAAAGGAGGAGAAAACTAGTCCTTGCTGTAGCTCCTGCTGGGGGACACACAGTACACAAGGGTACACCAAGAGTGTCCACCTCAGGTAACTGGGAGGCTGACCCGTTGAACCAAAAGGACACCTAGTACACAAAGCTACCCTACCACCTCAGGAAGCAGCGAAAATGAGGAAGCAAGGAAACAGATCACAAACCAAAGAAATGGAGGAGAACAAACGAATGGACGTACAGTTCAAAACCACGGTTATAAGGTTTTTCAAGAATTTCATGGAAAAGGCCGATAAATTCAATGAGACCCTTGAGGATATGAAAAAGGACCAACTAGAAATTAAACATACACTGACTGAGATAAAAAATATTATACAGAGACCCAAAAGCAGACTAGAGGATCGCAAGAATCAACTCAAAGATTTGGAATACAAAGAGGCCAAGGACACTCCTCCAGAGAAGCAAGAAGAGAAGAGAATTCAGAAAGTTGAAGATAGTGTAAGAAGCCTCTGGGACAACTTCAAGCGTACCAACATCAGAATTATGGGGGTGCCAGAAGAAGAGAGAGAGCAAGACACTGAAAACCTATTTGAAGAAATAATGACTGAAAACTTCCCCCACCTGATGAAGAAATAGACTTACAAGTCCAGGAAGTGCACAGAACCCCAAGCAAGAGGAATCCAAAGAGGACCACACCAACACACATCATAATTAAAATGCCAAGGGCAAAAGATAAAGAGAGAATCTTACAAGCAGCAAGAGAAAAGCAGTTAGTTACCTACAAGGGAGCACCCATACGATTATCAGCTGATTTCTCAACAGAAACTATGCAGGCCAGATGGGAATGGCAAGAAATATTCAAAGTGATGAATAGCAGGAGCCTACAACCAAGACTACGCTACCCAGCAAAGCTATCATTCAGAATGGAAGGGCAGATAAAGAGCTTCACAGATAAGAAAAAGCTAAAGGAGTTCATCACCACCAAACCAGTATTATATGAAATGCTGAAAGGTATTCTTTAAAAAGAGGAAAAAGAAGAAGAAAGATAAGAATTATGAACAACAAATACATATCTATCAACAAGTGAATCTAAAAGTCAAGAGAATTAAAAATCTGAGGAACAGAATAAACTGGTGAACATAATAGAATCAGAAGCATAGAATGGGAGAGGATTGATAATTCTCAGGGGGAAAGGGGTGTCTGTGTGGGGGGTATGGGAAGAGACTGGACAAAAATCACACACCTATGGATAAGGACAGCGGGGGTGGGGGGAGAGGTAAGGGCAGAGGGGAAGTGGGAACCGCGTGGTGGGGAGATATGGGGGAAAAAAAGGAGAAACAATTGTAATCTGAACAATAAAGATTTATTAAAAAAAAAAAAAAAGAATAGAAAAGACCAAAAAAAAAGCTGCCGCTGTAAAAGACAACCCACCCCCATTTGTGGGCCGGGCCGCGGCAGGAAGACGCAGCAGCCAGAGGAGAAAAGGTTCAAACAATCCCAGGGACCCGAGGAGGCGTGGCCCCTACGGAGCAGGACCTGACCTTGGGAGCAAGGTGACAGCAAGTCTCTGGGGTCAGGAGGCTGTTTGCCCAGCTGGCAGGTGGGACGTGGCTGGGTGGAGCCAGCTCTGCCCAGGGTCCTGGGGATGGAGCGCCCCCGCCTGGCAGGGCTGGGAAGTAAAATCAAAGCAGAGCTATTTCCAGCTTGAGCTGCAGCCAAGCCAAGCGGGCACCTCCCTCCTCCTTCCCCTCCGAGGGTCACTTCCCTCCCCTCCCACTCCGCAGGGCACATCCCTCCCCCTCCCTCCCACTCCACAGGGCACCTCCCTCTCCCTCCCCCTCCACAGGGCACCTCCATCTTCCTCCCCCTCCGAGGGGCTGAGCATGCTGACAGCTGCTGAGGTGCCCGGGAGGACACAGGGCAGCCTCTTGCTCCATGTCTGTAGGTCGATGAGGGTTTTTGAACCACGGGCAATCCGGACCCGTCTCCAATGTGCAACTGTCCTCCTGGTTCCGGTGAAAACAGGGAGTTCTCAGATCAAATCCCGGATCTGCCCCACCCATAGGCAGGGTTTCGGAACTTCTCACAGGCCCAGGAGAGCTGAGGTCCTGTGTGCCGGTGCCTGGAACCTTTCTTTTATATGTTTTATATTTATACTAGAGGCCCAGTGCACAAAATTCGTGCACGGGGGTTGGGGGTGGGGGGAGGTGTCCCTCAGCCCAGCCTGCACCCTCTCCAATCTGGGATCCCTCTCACAATCCAGGACTGCTGGCTCCCAACTGCTCGCCTTCCTGCCTTCCTGATTTCCCCTAACCATTTCTGCTTACCAGCCTGATCACCCAACCACTCCCCTGCCAGCCTGATTGATGGCTAACTGCTCCCCTGCCAGCCTGTTTGCCCCTAACTTTCCTCCCCTGTAGGCCTGGTCACCTCTAACTGCCCTCCCCTGCAGGATTGATTGCCCACAACTGCCCTCCCTTGCAGGCATGACCCCTCCCAACTCCCCTCCCTTGCAGGTCTGGTCCCTCCCAACTGCCCTCCATCTTGTGTCCACATGGGGGCAGCCATCTTGTGTGTTGGAGTGATGGTCAATTGGCATATTACTCTTTTATTAGATAGGATACTTTACATTGATGTCAGAGAGGAAGAGGGAGGGAGGAAGAGAGAAACATCAATGATGAGAGAAACTCATAACCACCTGCCTCCTGCACGCCCCACACTGGGGATCAATCCCACAACCCGGGCCTGTGCCCTGACAGGAATGGAACCATGACCTGGGTCATGGGTAGACCCTCAACCTCTGAGCCACGCCGGCCGGGCCCTCTGACATTCCCTAGATGACGGGTCCCCCAAGGCCACAGCTCACTGAATGTCATGTCAGCCCAGCAGCCTGGTGGGGGACGCTGCCTTCACAGGAGCCCAGGGATCTCCAGCCGCACCCGGGAGGCAAGACTGAAGGGCCTGACTCGAACCCGGCGTCCATGACTCCGTCCTCGAGTCAGAAATTGGGAAACAACATCGGCCAGACGAGTCTGTCTGCCAGGTGGGGTCTGAGGTGACTAAGGGGGGACACGGGCACCTGGGTTGTGGATCGGAGTCGTGCACATGCACCCTATTGCATCTCCTGCAGAGGCGGCTTTCGCTCTCAGTTCTGGGTGCGCTGTCACAGGCCGGTGCTTCCTGTGGCTCCAGGTGGGCCTCCCTCGATGGCCCTTCCTCTTCCTCCTGGAGGACCGCTGTCATCACGCTCTGCAGCTCCATCTGGAAAATGAGTGAACTGCCCCGGTTTGCCTGCCAGAGCGGGTCAGCTCCGCGGGGCCCAGACACGCACGCCTCTCCCAGACGCCCCACGTGCAGTCACCCGCTGCCTCCCGGAAACACGGGCCATGTGCCCGAGGGTCACCCAGACCCTGAGATCCACAGGCAGGCTCAGGCGCCAGGACCTTCTGGGTTGCCACCGAGCAGGGCACAGGGAGACCGGGTCCTCAGGGCGCAGCCACTGTGCTCGGGTCCCTGGTTGCTGGCCTCTCGGGAGGAAACCAGGCTCTCCGACCCGCTCAAGCCCCTGGTCTGCTGTGTGGCCCCAAGGGCACCCCTGCCCTTCACCCCGCCCCACACAGAGCCCCTGTCTCCCTTGGGCTTTGTGGGCCTCGGGCCTAGGGACCCACCTCCTCCCCAGCTCACGAGCCAGAGCACAGGGCCTGGGAGGAAGGGGCTAAGTTAGTGTTTGGTGACTGACAGGCCAGAGTCTAATAGCAGGGCCTCTCGGCCGGGGGCGGGGGGTGGGTGGAGAGGGGGCGTCAAAGGCCAAGGGCAGATCACTCCTAAAGCTCCAGGACCAAGATGATGGGGAGCCTGGAGGGGCAAAGGGCCTCAGGAATGTGGGGTAACAGGGCCCCGCAGATCCCCAAGTCCCCAAGTTAGAGATAGCTTGTAATACCAAATACCACCTACGTGCTGAGTGAATAGCGGTTCCATTGTTCGATTAGGGAATCATGACAGGAAAACGGTGTCTGCACCTGTTCAGTTCGAGCTGGTTTAGGCCTAACTACACAGTACACGTCAGCAACAATGTAACCATGTAACTAACTACACAGTGATGTCAGCAACAATGTAACAACTAACTAACCACCCAGTGATGTCAGCAACAATGTAACAACTAACTAACCACCCAGTGATGTCAGCAACAATGTAACAACTAACTAACCACCCAGTGATGCCAGCAACAATGTAACAACTAACTAACCACCCAGTGATGTCAGCAACAATGTAACAACTAACTAACCACCCAGTGATGTCAGCAACAATGTAACAACTAACGGCCCAGTGATGTCAGCAACAATGTAACAACTAACTAACCACCCAGTGATGTCAGCAACAATGTAACAACTAACTAACCACCCAGTGATGTCAGCAACAATGTAACAACTAACTAACCACCCAGTGATGTCAGCAACAATGTAACAACTAACTAACCACCCAGTGATGTCAGCAACAATGTAACAACTAACTAACCACCCAGTGATGCCAGCAATAATGTAACAACTAACTAACCACCCAGTGATGCCAGCAACAATGTAACAACTAACTAACCACCCAGTGATGCCAGCAATAATGTAACAACTAACTAACCACCCAGTGATGTCAGCAACAATGTAACAACTAACTACACAGTGATGTCAGCAACAATGTAACAACTAACTAACCACCCAGTGATGTCAGCAACAATGTCACAACATAACTAACTGCCCAGTGATGTCAGCAACAATGTAACAACTAACTAACCACCCAGTGATGTCAGCAACAATGTCACAACATAACTAACCACCCAGTGATGTCAGCAACAATGTGACAGCATATCTAACGACCCGATGATGTCAGCAACAAAGGTACAGCATAACTAACCACCCAGTGATGCCAACAACAATGTAACAGCATAACTTGCACCCTGGCCCTGCCCTTTTAACCTTTACATCGTAGTTTTACTTGACCTGTTCTGTGTGCTGGTGGGTGTGGACCCACAAACACTTCCCACCGTGCTGCGGTTGCCTGTGGTGGTCAGCACACTGACACGCTGTGCAGGCGTGTGGCCGGGAGCGACGGTGCACTCCGGGGCGTGTGCACAACCACAGAACTGCCCGACGACGCGTTTCCCGGAGTGCATCCCCATCGTCAGTGACGCCCGGCTGCACAGCTGTGCACAGTGTCAACCGCTTTATCGAGCTGTGATCAGCACCCAGAAAGCTGTTCATATGCAATATCTAAAACTCGATAAATCTGGGGCAAGTACACACCCATGAAATCATCAGCACCATCAAGGCCATCAGTACATCTGTCAGCTCTGGAGGTTCCCTGCTGCCCCCGCTCTGATAGAATCCAGTGTGTGCGTGCGCAGGCGCGCGCGCGTGTTTGTGTGTTTGTGTTTGTGTGTGTGTGTGTGTGTGTGTGTGTGTGTGTGCGTGCGTGTCAGTGTGTAGAGCATTAGCGCTCAGACTGAAGGGTCGGGGATTTGATTTCCTTCAAGGGCACATACCTCAGTTTCAGAATCGATCCCTGGCCCCAATAAGTTGAGATGTGTGCGTGGGAGGCAACCAGATGATGTGTGTCTCTCATTTCACTCTGTCTCCGCCCCGCCCTTCTACTCTCTCTTAAAATGAATGGAAAAGAAAATAAACCTGAGTGAGGATTTACAAAAATAAATATAAATATAAAATAAAGAACACGGAAAAAAGACCTGCGGGCGGATGCTGCCCAGCGCTCCAGATGTGTTTCCATCCCCGAACCTGTCCCGTCATCACTTACACTTTCGTTCCCCGTCCTCTCCTCCCCCCTCTCCTGTCCCCCTACAGGGAGGCCGGAAGTGTTAGCCAGGGCTCCCCTGGCCGCAGGGGCAAACCCCATGCACCCCTAACAGGGAGCTTTAGCTTGAGTTGGGGTGACTGAGGCTGCGCCCCAGCCCAGGTTAGGGAGAGCCCAGCTCCGGGGGTGGGGAGGAGAGGGCAGCCCAGGCTTGGGCCTGAAGGAGGTTCTGTTTCTCTGCGGGCAGCGCCCCCTGGCGGCCCATGAATTCACGGCGGCTCACTCCTTCCCTGGAGAAGCGGGAGGGGGACCAGGAGGGGAAGAGGCTTCTAGGTGGGTTCTGGGGAAGGAGAGCTGGAAGGAGAGCGGTGAGAATCACACACACCTTCGGCCCATCAGGTCTGAGGCCACGGAACGCGGTGACACGGGTACCGCACCCTCCCCGAGGCAGCGGGGCCTCCCGCGTGGGGTCCCCAGCGCACAGCGATGCGCACAGCCCTGAGGCCGGCCCGGGGGGAGTCATTCCGTTTCCCGTGCCTCGGTTTCCTCATTGGGAAAGGGCCGTGATAGAGCTGGTTCCCCCCGGACTGTCCTGGAGACCCCACGAGGCCGTGCGGAGGGTCTGAATGGTTCTGGTTGTCCTGTCCAGTGTGGCTCAGTGGATAGAGCCTCGACCTGTGGACTGAAGGGTCCCAGGTTCGATTCTGGTCAAGAACATGTACCTCGGTTGCCTGCTCCATCCCCGGCCCTGGTCAGGGCGCAGACAGAGGCAACCAACCCATGTGTCTCTCTCACATCGATGTTTCTCTCTCTGTCTCCCCCACTCCCTGCCACTCCCTCTAAAATCAACGGGAAAATGTCCTCAGGTGAGGATTAACCAAACAATGAGAAGAAATAGAAATAACTGCTCTGGCTCACGTCGCAGGCTGTGAGAGGAACAGCGTCAGTAAAGCCCCAGGTAAGCGGCAGGCACCCAGAGGGCCAGGAGGCCGACCCCCACACCCCACACTGCACCCCATTCCCCAGCCCCACAATGCCCCTGAGGGCGAGGCTGTGTTCACAGAGCCAGCCGGAGCCAGAACTCAGATGGGGTCCTCTGAGGCCAGCACCCCCACCCTCACCCCCACCCCGCTCCCCCTTAGGCTGAGCGAGCCAGCCCCTACCTCACATGGATTTTTCGGGAGAAACTCACCCAGACCCAAGGCTGGGTGTCCCCAGACACAGGCCACCCCCCCCCCTACTCTGCACCCCCACAACCTCTTAAGAGAGCGCATGAGACAACTTCACATCATTGTGAAAACTGAGATGTCATGGCACAGCCGGCGTGGCTCAGTGGTTGAGCATCAATCCATGAACCATGAGGTCAGGGTTCGAATCCCTGTCAGGGCACATGCCCTGTTGCCGGCTCATCCCCAGTGTGGGGTGTGCAGGAGGCAGCCGATCAGTGATTCCCTCTCATCACTGGTGTTTCTCTCTCCCCCTCGCCCTTCCTCCTGAGTCAGTGGGAATCCATTTAAAAATAAATGAATAAATAGAGAGGAGCAGCCTGCAGCCGCCCGGGCAGTTCAGGGCTGGGCTCCCGGTCCCTCCGCTGGGGCCCGGGCAGGGACTCCGAGGAAGGAGGGCCTCAGGGGCGCAGTGAGGAAGGCCTGAGTGAGGGAACACTGGATGGCGTCCGCTGTGCTGTGCCCTGAGCTGTGGTTTAGTTTCCTCTTTCCTGTTCCTTCGGGGGGGGGGGGGGGGGGGCTTCTGGGAAGCCCGGGGCCTGGGAGGCTGAGAGGCGTCCCAATTGTGGGATGGGGGTGGGGGTGGAAGGGTTTTGTGGGGGGAGCACTTGGACGGTAGGAGCCCCCTCACCCACCCACCCACCCACCCACCTGTTAGCAATGCTCCCAACGATGTGGCAGAAGGAGACACACTGGGAACTGGACCAGCAAGGCAGCCGGAGCCTGGGAGGGTGCTCCCAGCTGGGATCCTGGGCCGGAGCACTTGGAAGGGGAAGTGGTCTCGGGTTTTATTTCCTGAGGAGGTCTCCCTGCACTCACTCTGCACTCTGCGGTGATTGGTCAGGGCTCAGAGCTGGGGTTCCCATTATTGCACAATTGGCTAATTTGGAGTTAGGGGAGGGTAAGGTGGAGACTTAGGTGGGGGTGGAGAAAGTGACCCAGAGAGTCTGAAGCTCAAATCAAAAATGAAACTAACATGGCCCTGAGTTCTTTTGTTTAACAGAAAGATCGCTGGTTCACTCTCCCCGCCCCCCGCCCCCGCTCCCCCCAACCCCCCACCGCCCCCTGACCCCACTGCCCTGGGAGAACACCCAACTCCTCCTGGCTGTGGGCTGCAAAGACAGGGCCTTGCCGGCCCCTCTGACCTGACCTCACCCTCCTCCCTCCGCGGCCTCCGAGGGTCAGGTCCCTGGGCTGCTCCCTGGGCCCAGAACACACTCCCCTCCGGCCTGTGCAGGGCTGGCTCCCTCACAGGGTGCAGGGGGTGCCAGGTGACTGTTCCCGATCCTGCTGGCACCCCCAGCCCTGCCCCACGTCCGCCTTCCTCCTGGCGGCCAGCACTCCCATCAGAAATGACCTGCTCGGTCCTCCTTCTAGCAAACGCCTCCCACCAGGAGGTCTGCCTCTGAGGGCTGGTCCCCTCCCTGCTTCGAAAGGGCCCACACCCCTCTCCCAGGTGCCCACACCCCTCTCCCCGGTGCCCACACCCCTCTCCCAGGTGCCCACACCCCTCTCCCCGGTGCCCACACCCCTCTCCCAGGTGCCCACACCCCTCTCCCAGGTGCCCACACCCCTCTCCCAGGGCTCAGCGCTGTCCTCCCTCAGTGGAGGGAGGGAGGGATGGAGGGAGGGAGGGAGGTCATTTTCTGGTAAGAACAGAAAACAGAAGAGGCCTCCCCATCAGCTGGGGGTGGAGGTGGGGGTTGGGGTGAGGTGGGGGTGGGGAGGCAGGAGGAGGCGGGGCTGCTGTTTTTACCAAGAAAAGCCTCCAGGTCCTGTCACAGGGTGTGAGGCTCCTGTCATGAGGAGGTGGGCACATGCTGGGGAGCCGTTGGGACCTGGCCAGGCCTGTGCTCACTTCCTCCAGGCCACGCCCACTGGCCTCTGGTCAGGGGGACCTGTAAGCAGCCCCCAGAGCTCACCGACCAAGGATGTTACAGCCGCCACACGTGGGCAGAATTCCAAGGTACAGCCCAGGGTTCATCCGTAAAAGGGTTCAAAGTGGCCCAAACAGCAAGGATGCAAACGCGATAGAAATACACACACACACACACACACACACACACACACACACACACAAAACACGTGGCATTACATGATGCACACAAAATATACCACGATTTATGGTGGTTGTCTGAGTGCTGGAATTCATAGCACTTTTTATTTCATATACTTGTCTGTGTTTTTCCAAGTCTTCGGCAATCAGCATCATAATAGTAAAAGGCTAATATGCAAATGGTTGTCATGCTGTGATGCTGTAATGACCGATCAGCAGGGACCTGAGGCTGCGTGGCACCGGGCCGGGCTGGGGGACCTGAAGCCGTGCCACCTGCCCCAGTGCCAGAATGTTAATATATTTCCTCTAATTACTTCCCTGGTAGTGTGCATGCACCGGGCCCCTAGTCTATATATGTAAACAGCCAGTGACCAGAATGATGTAATGAACACAATGACCGGTTGCTATGACGCCCACTGGTGCCAGCGGAACCGGCCCTATAAGGGGGTGCAGCTGGCCAGCCAACCTCCCGCATCCCTCCCCCAGGCCAGTCCTGCCCCTGATGGCTCCCCCACCCTAATAGGGGGTGGGGCTGGCTGGCCAACCTCTTGCAGCCCCTCCCCCTGGCCGGCCCCACCCCCAGTTGGCACGCACCACCTTGATTGGCCTGCTGCCCCACCCCACAGTCAGCTCCAACCCTGATCGGCCCCCCCACTTCAATCAGGGGCTGGCTGGCCAACCACCCATGGTCCCACCCCCAGGCCGCTGGACCCTGATAGGCCCCCCTCATCCCATTTGAGGGTGGGGCAGGCTGGCCAACCTCCTGCAGTCCCTCCCCACAGCCGGCCCCATGCCCGATATCAGCCCCACCACCCTGATCAGCCCATAGCCCCTCCCCCATCCAGTACCACCCCTGATCGGCTCCCCCACACCAATCCGGGGCGGGGTTGCTGGCCAATTACACTAAGCCCCTCCCCCGAGCTGGCCCACGACAGATTGGGCCACATTTGGTGGTCCAGCCAGCCAATCTCCCACCATCTCCTGCTCCCAACAGGCCTGGCCCTGTTCCTCCCAGACTGAGGCCAGGCCGGCAGGACCCCACCCATGCATGAATTTGTGCACTGGGCCTCTAGTTGATAAAGGGAAATGAATCCTTTTCAAAGACCAGGGTTAACGGAGTGGATGCACTTGATATTGATTGACAAGAGGTCCCGGGCAGAGGGCAGCCGAGGAGGAAGTCCTCTTATGCTTGTACCTGATTGTGGACCTGCCTGGGGTGGCCTCTTCAAAAATAACAAAGTGAAGATTTTTATAAGGAAATAAGCCCAGGGCTGAGCACACCTGAGGGGAGCCGGGTAAGGACCTTCAGCCCCGAGGGGGCTCTGGGGCCCAAAGCCCACTGCCAGCCTCCCAGGACCCGGCTCCTCATGGGCAATGGCTCAGCACAGTGTGGGGCCTCCAGCCCCCGGGGTCAGGGGTGGGGCCTCCAGACCCCCAGCCCCCTCTCGGGGGTCAGGGGCGGGGCTGTCTCCTCCTCACACTGTTTCCCAGAAAGGCAGGCCGGCCAATGAGAGGGGGAGCTTCAGTGGTGTGGGACCTCTGACCCCTGTGCCCCTGGGCCTGGCAGAGGACGACCCCACATGAATAACCCGGTCACCTTGTCTGAGGAGAACCATCCAGATGGGCCGCCCTGCCCAGCCCCCGAGCAGCACAGACTGATCAAGGCAGGCGGCCACCCTGGGCCCAGGCCGCTGGAGAGCAATGTCTGAGACCAAAGGCTCCGTCCTTCCTGAAGCCCCAGGTTCCATCCACCCTCCAGGTTTCTGTGCACATGGAGTGGGGGCTCTGACATCCTGGGCAGGAGGGCACCCCCCCAATACACACACACACACACACACACACACACACACACACACACACACAGACACATGCCGGAAACCGAACATTGACACTTTGTAGTTAAATATGAAAAGGAAATCCGGAATGCTTTGGTCAACCTTAAGGAATGCTTTGGTCAACCTTAATCGCTCTGAATGGTCAGAGCTAGTCACTCATTGTTTAGTTGAGACATTGGTAGTTAAAGAATCTCTCACCTGTTAATCATGTAAATTTTTGCTGATTGTCTTTTGTTGTAATTTCCTGCCTAAAGGATGTGGATGTATTTCAGAACCCCAATAAAAGGGATGGCAAAGACCAGACCAGTGAGCAGTCTGCCCACTAGAGGTGGGCTCCCGCCTGGCCCCCATTTTCCCAAATTGATTCTTTTCTAGCTTCTCTTCATTTTGATTGCGGCCTTCTCCAGAAACTGGACCTGAACGGGATCTCTGAAACACGCGGGACGTGACAAGGGATTCCCACAGACACACAGACACATACACACACAGAGACTCCCAGGGAGGTGGAGCAGCGCCCCCTGGTGGCACGGGGAGGCAGAGCAGCCTGGAAAGGGGGCCTCAGGCAGGGAATCCCCAGCTTCCTTCCACATTTAAAGTCCCCAGCCCCGGGCCTTCCCTTTGTCCCTGGCGGTGGGGTGCACGCCTCCCGGGTTAGCGATCTTTTCAGGAATCAGAGGGCAAAGACTGTTCAGAACCGCGTGAGGTCGCAGACGGGCCTGCGGTTCTGGAGGCAGGACAGTGTGGGACTTTAGGGCGGTCGCTTCTCAGGGGTCGTCCTGGTCCACCAGGTCACCAGGAGCACAGCTCCTCCTGCCGCAGCGGCTCCCCCAGCGGACCCAGAGGGGTGAGGCCGGACAGCTGGGCTGGTGCCCCCCACTCCCGCCATTAGGCCCCTCGGAAGGGACTGGGGGGGGGGGGCTGGGGGTGCTCTCAGGGGCCGCATGATTCCAGCAGGGCCTGGAGGGGTCCCAGTCCTGCCAGGGGGGCCCGGACAGAGTCACCTTCACAGCCGAGCGGCTGACCCCTCCGACCTCCGTGTCAGGAGCGGGGACGCAGAGCCTGTCCCGTGGCAGTCACAAGCGTCCCTGCTCGGCAGCTGCCCACGGGCCGCGCCCACGGCCGCTCTGCCTGCACTTTCTGGAAGGTCCCAGGGGGCCGGGACGCCACCCCTGACCGAGGCTGTGAGGCGTCACCAAGCTCTCCCTTCAGGCGCCTGCGCGCAGCCGGGCTGAGCCCCAGAAAGGAGTCGGCGCCGAGCAGGAGGGGACACGTGTCCGCGATGGGGCTGCTCGCAGGTGGGCTGAGCTCAGGGTGCATCCCGCTCCCTCCCAGGCCACGTGACCTCTGGTGACCTGTGCTGGCGGGCTCAGGGCTGCAGGCTGTCTGCAGGGATCTGGTCAGCACAGGAAGTGTCTCTACCCGTTTATTCTCTTTAACCCTCTCCCTTTCCAGAACAGGACCCAGCACAGGGCCCCCGGCCGCCGGAGCCTAGTTGTGTACCTCATTTTGGTCCCCAGCTTCTTCTTTTGCTTTTAATTCTATTTTATTGATTTTTTTTTTAGAGAGAGGAAGGGAGAGGGATAGAGAGTTAGAAACATTGATCAGGTGCCTCCTGCACACTCCCCACTGGGGATGTGCCCGCAACCAAGGTACATGCCCTTGACCAGAATCGAACCCGGGACCCTTGAGTGCACAGGCCCACGCTCTATCCACTGAGCCACACCGGTTAGGCGATCCCCAGCTTCTTGGTGACAATGTCCATGGTCAGCTCCAGCAGCTTCTCCTGCACGGCCTTGTTGGCCATGACCTGCTTAGTCAGTTCCTTGATGTCCGTCCCCTTCAGGTCCGTGAGGATGTCTGAGACCTGGCAGCGTAGCTTCTCCTTCTCGGCTGGCGGCAGCTCCTTGAGCATCTGAGGGACAGACTTAAACTTCCCCCAGGACATACAGGCCCCTATGAGCCCCCCAACGGTTCCCCCTGGGGGACAGGAGGTTCGGTTAGTCAGGCTGTTCACAGTGACGGACTCGGAGCTCGCTGTGAGCTCCTCAGAGGATTTAGGTGGCAGCCCAGGGCTCCTGCCACAGCCATTGACTCAAACTGTGGCCCGAGTCCCAGCCCGTGGTCCGGGTCCCAGCCTGTGGTTGGGGTCACCCGGGAGTCCTCCTGCTCCCAGACTAGAGGGAGCAACTCACCCGACCTCCAAGGGACCCTGGGAAGCGGCCAAACCTCCCTCATTGCTACAAACTGGTCCCCGATGGGAGGAGGGGTGTGACCAGGGGCAGGTGCATTGTGGGAGACTCTGGGCAGCTTCTCTTGCACAGACTGGGGACCGGGACTGGGATGGGGGGGGGGCGGGGAGGGGGGGTTGGAGGAGGGGGAGAGGGGGGCAGCGCTCTCTGAACAGCTAAGGTGAGCGGCCAGAGGCCTGGATCCCAGCTCCCCCTGTCCCTGCAGTAAGACAGGAACGGGCCTACCCAGGGGCACAGGGCACACCCCTCGGGCAGGGCGCCCTCCAGTCTGCATGCACGGCCCCACAGGAGGGGCGCCTGCGCTTCTGAGACACGACACGTGTGTCCCCCGGACACGTCTGTCCACAAAGGCCGGTTCTCAGACTCAGCTCCCAGCCCCTCCCGCGGGTCGCGGGCTCCTGTGAGGCCCCTGTGGACCCGGGGCCTTCATCCCCCACCGGCGGGCACTGCACTCACCAATGAACAGTCCCGGCGGGCCGGCGACCATGGCTCCAATCATCATCGTGACACCGGTGACCGTGATGGCCCGCGTCGCGTGCTCCCAGGTCGCCTTCATCTTCTGATTCCAGATGTCGCTCAGCAGCTCCATAGCATCCTCCACGGACAGGGATTTAGCGGGCGGCTTCATGGCCTCCTTCCCCCTTAGGGACATATCGGGTATGGAGTGCCTGCAGGAGGGAGGGTTCCCACGCGTCAGTGTTCCCGCCTGAAGCTCACTCTTCCCAGTGTCCCGGGCGGACCATGATCCGGGAGGATCCCGGCTCTGCCGTGGGCGAGAGGACAGCACCGTCACGTGACATGCCCTCTGTCACCGAGAAAGCGGGGCGGCCGGTAGTCAATAACCGAATAGGCCCGGCCTGTGTAGCTCAGGGGTTGAGCAACGACCTATGACCCAGGAGGTCAGGGTTCAGTTCCTGGTCAGGGCACATGCCTTGTTGCCGGCTCATCCCCAGTGTGGGGTGTGCAGGAGGCAGCCGAGCAGTGATTCCCTCTCATCACTGGTGTCTCTCCCCCTCGCCCTTCCTCCTGAGTCAGTGGGAATCCATTTAAAAATAAATGAATGAATAGAGAGGAGCCGCCTGCAGCCGCCCGGGCAGCTCAGAGCTGGGCTCCCGGTCCCTCCGCTGGGGCCCGGGCAGGGACTCCGAGGAAGGAGGGCCTCAGGGGCGCAGTGAGGAAGGCCTGAGTGAGGGAACACTTTGGATGGCGTCCGCTGTGCTGTGCCCTGAGCTGTGGTTTAGTTTCCTCTTTCCTGTTCCTTCGGGGGGTGGGGGGGATGCGGTTCTGGGAAGTCCGGGGAGGCTGAGAGGCGGCCCCTCTGAGGGGTGGGGGTGGGTGGGAGCACTTGGACGGTAGGACCCCCCTCACCCACACCCGCCTCACCCACCTGTTAGCAATGCTCCCAACGATGTGGCAGGAGACACACTGGGAACTGGACCAGCAAGGCAGACGGAACCTTCTAAAGGGTGCTCCCAGCTGGGATCCTGGGCCGGAGCCCTGCCAACAGGAAGTCCATCCAGGTTTTGTTTCCAGACAGGTCTGCCTGCCCTCACTCTGCATCTGCCCTGATTGGTCAGGGCTCAGAGCTCCGATTCCCGTTTATCAACAATTGGCTGCTTCCCAGGAAGGGGAGGGTAAGGGGGAGTCTAAGGTGGGTGGAGTGGGGTGGAGAGGGGGCCCCTGAGAGTCTGAAGGTCAGATCAAAAATGAAACTAAGGTGGCTCTGAGCTCCTTTGTTTGACAGAAAGGTCACTGGTTCACTCTCACCCCCCCACCCCCGCCCTAGTGCCCTGTGAGAACACCCCTGCCGCCCCTCTGACCTGACCTCACCCTCCTCCCTCCGCGGCCTCCGAGGGTCAGGTCCCTGGGCTGCTCCCTGGGCCCAGAACAGGCTCCCCTCCGGCCTGTGCAGGGCTGGCTCCCTCACAGGGTGCAGGGGGTGCCAGGTGACTGTCCCCGATCCTGCTGGCACCCCCATCCCTGCCCCACGTCCGCCTTCTTCCTGGCGGCCAGCACTTCCCTCAGAAATGACCTGCTCGGTCCTCCTTCTAGCAAACGCCTCCCACCAGGAGGTCTGCCTCTGAGGGCTGGTCCCCACTCCCTGCTGTGAAGGTGCCCACACCCCTCTCCCAGGTGCCCACACCCCTCTCCCAGGTGCCCACACCCCTCTCCCAGGGCTCAGCGCTGTCCTCCCTCAGTGGAGGGAGGGAGGAGGGAGGGAATGCAGAGAGGGAGGTCATTTTCTGGTGAGAACAGAAAACAGAAGAGGCCTCCCCATCAGCTGGGGTGGGGGTGGGCGTGGGGGTGGGGGTGGGGGTGAGGGTGGGGGTGGGGAGGCAGGAAGAGGCGGAGCTGCTGTTTTTACCAAGAAAAACCTCCAGGTCCAGCCCTAGCTGGTTAGGCTCAGTGGATAGAGCGCTGGCCTGCGGACTGAAGGGTCCCAGGTTTGATTCTGGTCAAGGGCATGTACCTTGGTTGTGGGCACATCCCCAGTAGGGGTTGTGCAGGAGGCAGCTGATCGATGTTTCTCTCTCATCGATGTTTCTAACTCTCTATCCCTCTCCCTTCCTCTCTGTAAAAAATCAATAAAATATATTATTTTAAAAAAAGAAAAGAAAAACACATGGTGTGAGGCTCCTGTCATGGGGAGGTGGGCGGATGCTGGGGAGCCGCTGGGACCTAGCCAGGCCTGTGCTCACTTCCTCCAGGCCACGCCCACTGGCCTCTGGTCAGGGGACCTGCAAACAGCCCCACAGCTCACCGACCACAGGGCCGCTCTCCCTCTTCTCGGCCCTGGGCCTGTCCCCCTCAGCAGTGGGGTCACAGGTCTCAGTCCTTGGCTGCAGCCTGGGCTCCCATCCCGCTCTGCCAGGCGCCTGACCAGGAGTGTGCCCGGCACGGGTGGCCCAGGCCCCTTCCGGTGCCCATGGGAGGCCTGCGGGGCGCCCCCACCAGGAGAGCTGGGAGCTCTGCACCCACAGCTGGTCCTGTGAGCAGGCCTTCTGGAGGACCTTCCGTGTGGACAGAGACCGAGCCCGCACGGCCCCACTCCCCGTCCCTGGCGGGATGTCGTCTCCTTTGCTGCTGTGCTTTTTATTTATTTTATTATTATTTTTAAATAAATCTTTATTGTTCAGATTATTACAATTGTTTCTCCTTTTTTCCCCCCATATCTCCCCTCCACCCGGTTCCCTCCCCCCCGTTGTCCTTATCCATAGGTGTATGATTTTTGTCCAGTCTCTTCCCATACCCCCCACACAGACACCCCTTTCCCCCTGAGAATTATCAATCCACTCCCATTCTATGCCCCTGATTCTATTCTGTTCATCAGTTTATTCTGTTTCTCAGATTTTTAATTCACTTGGTTTTTAGAATCACTTGTTGATAGATATGTATTTGTTGTTCATAATTTTTATCTTTACTTTTTTCTTCTTTTTCCTCTTTTTAAAGAATACCTTTCAGCATTTCATATAATACTGGTTTGGTGGTGATGAACTCCTTTAGCTTTTTCTTATCTGTGAAGCTCTTTATCTGCCCTTCAATTCTGAATGATAACTTTGCTGGGTAGAGTAGTCTTGGTTGTAGGTTCTTGCTATTCATTACTTTGAATATTTCTTGCCACTCCCGTCTGGCCTGCATAGTTTCTGTTGAGAAATCAGCTGACAGTCGTATGGGTGCTCCCTTATAGGTAACTAACTGTTTTTCTCTTGCTGCTTGTAAGATTCTCTCTTTGTCTTTTGCCCTTGGCATTTTAATTATGGTGTGTCTTGGTGTGGTCCTCTTTGGATTCCTCTTGTTTGGGGTTCTGTGCGCTTCCTGAACTTGTAAGTCCATTTCTTTCACCAGGTGGGGGAAGTTTTCTGTCATTATTTCTTCAAATAGGTTTTCAGTATCTTGCTCTCTCTCTTCTGGCACCCCCAAAATTCGGATATTGGTATGCTTAAAGCCATCCCGGAGGCTCCTTATGCTATCCTCACACTTTTGGATTCTTCTTTCTTTCCGCCTCTCTGGTTGGGTGTTTTTTTCTTCCTCATATTCCAGATCTTTGGTTTGACTCTTCGGGTGCGGTGGTCTACTCTGTATATTCTTTATTTCAGACAGTGTATGCATAATTTCTGACTGGTCCTTTTCCATTTTTTTGGTATTCTCATTAAGGTCCTTGAAGGTCTCTTCAAGTTTCTCAGCGGTTTTTAGAAGATTCTTGAGTAACCTTATAAATGTGGTTCTGAACACTGTGTCGTCCATTAGTTTGCTTTCCTCTATCTCTCCTACTTGTGACATACTTCGATGTCTCCACATTTTGGCTGCCTCCCTGTGTTGATGGAGTGGCTTTGTGTGGTCAGTGACCTATAGGGGCCGGTAGCTCAGCTTCCCCAATCACCCTAGGTGGTCGCTCTTGGTACTCCCCTTTGTGGGCTGAGTGGAAAGTCTTGGTGTAGTTAAAAGCCCTGATTGCTGTTGGCACACTGGGAGGAATTGACCTCCGGTCCAATTGGTTGTGAGGGCCTGCTGTGTCTATAACGGAAGAATTGCTGTGCTGGAGACACAGTAGGGCTCTGGTGCTCACTGAGTCTGCTTCTTGAATGTGTCCCTTATGAGCGTGGTTGAAATCTGGTGTCGTCCACACCGACAGAAAAGTCACTCTCACTCTCCGACCGATGGCCGAGAGTCCCGTAGGCGTCTGGGTCCCCCGCGTGTCCCCAGAAACTGGAGTTCAGAGTGGTTGGGATTGTTGGTATCACTGGCGGGAGTTGATCTCCAAGCCAGTTGGCTGTGAGGATCAGCAGTGTCTCCGCTGGGAGAGCTTCTGTGCTCAGCTTGGATGGGGCGGAGTCTCAGGGTGGCGCAGACAAGCTTTGGTTTCCCGTCTGCTCTGCCCTAAGAGGGTTGGGTTCTCCGTGCCTGAATTAATGGCTGCGCGCTTCTGAGAGAAGGCAGCTTTCGAGCCTTTCCTGCTGCCTAACGGACCAGTTTCTCCCCAGCTGGGGCTGGATTTCAGTGTAGTCGGGAGGTTTTGTTTTTCTCCCAAACGAGAAAGCTAGCCACGCAGCGTCTGCTGCCCTCCCTCACCACGCGCCAGAAATTATGCATACACTGTCTGAAATAAAGAATATACAGAGTAGACCACCGCACCCGTGTATTCAGCCGCCCGCCCTTTCCGCGCTCACGGATCTCCGCACCTCCACAGCTCCTGACTCTCAGCGTCCCCCTCTCTTTTTTTCTCTAGTTGTAGGTTTTCCACTCTGCCAGCTTTCTGGTGGTTCTGGACGGTGTGTGCTCTGTTTTCCAGTTGTAGTTTCAAAATTGTTGTGGCAGGCAACAATTAGGTGTTTACCTTATGCCGCCATCTTGGTTTCTCCGCTGCTGCGCTTTTTAAATAAAACAAATAAAATGGTGCACACAAGTCCTGCCTGCTCCCCTCTTCCTGGTTCATTCAACCACGCCCCCCTCCCCCGCAGGCCACATTCCCCAACTTTTCCCCAAATATGCAAATATTTTTTTCCTGATTTCAGAGAGGAAGGGAGAGGGAGAGAGAGACGTCATTGATGAGAGAGAATCATGGACCGGCTGCCTCCTCCACACCCCACACTGGGGATCCAGCCCCCATCCCGGGCCCGTGCCCTGACCTCCTGGGTCATACATAGGATGACGCCCAACCGCTGGGCCCGCCCCTGGGCTCCTCAGCGCTTGGTGTGCGTCCTGCTGACCCGCGAGGTCGGGGCAGGTGGAGCCGCAGACACCACCCCACGTGCGAGCCCCGCCATCTCACGCCCTCCCGCCGCCGGGCGGCACCCTCGTCCTCGCTGTGGGGACCAGGTCACTGCCTGGCGTGTCCCCTCCGCTGCTCCCTGAGCTCCTCCCAGGAGCCCCCGCCTCCATCCCAGGGCCCAGCTCAGCCTAAAGGCCGTGGGGTGGCGTCGGCTTGTCGCCAGGGCGCCCGGCAGGCTCAGCGATGGTCCCAGCAGGGCTGTCCGAGCACCAGCGAGGTCTGCGTGCGGCACACGCCCGGTCCGCCACCTGGAACAGCCCAGTGGTCTCAAATGTTCCCCAAGAGTCTGACTCTGACTCAGCAGGGGTCCTGGCTCCAGGTGTGAGGCTCAGCCTGCTGTTCCCAGGCACCACCACTTGGGGGAGTGGAGAGCGAGGTTCCCAGGGCCTGTGAGGCCTTCCTCATGGGGCAGAGGGATTGGACCAGGGGTGTGTGTTGGGGGAAGGGGCGGGGCGGGGGGGGGGGGGGGGCAGGAGGTAGAGGAGGTGCATCCAACAATAACTGGTTTGTGTAAGAGCCTGGGCCTCGCTGGCCACACAAACTGGTCGGAGCTGGTTTTGCCTGGACAGAGGGCTCTGGGCAGACAGGTCTCGGGGTGACGGGCAACTTCCTGAAGCCAGATGGGGTGCCCTGTCAGCAATGAGGCCAGGCAGCCGGCCCCTTCACCCTGCATGGTGCTGGGCAAGGGGTGCTGGGCAAGGGGTGCGCAGTCCCAGCCACGGCCTCCTGGTCTCATCCCCTCCCTGGGCCTCCTCCTCCTGGTCCCTGGTCCGGGGCAGCGTTCACTGGGGCAGGAGCCAGGTCTGCAGGCGGCTGGGGCCGGGCAGGGGCCAGGGCCCTGTTCTGAGTCCCTCCCAGAATCCACCTGTTGCTGGCTCCCCACACCTCCACCCCGACCCCCACCTCGAGGAGCCAGCTCCAGAATGTTCCAGCGCTGACTACAGAAAGGCAGGCCCCAGGGAGGACGGGGTGGGCGGGCAGAGCCAGACACTCTGGGCCAAAAGCAGGGGCAGTTTCAGTCCCTGGAGCCTGTGCGGGTCCCTGCCAGGGGCTCCCCTCCAGCAGGAGGCTTTCCAGACCCGGCCTGCCCGGGCTCCCAGGCGGCAGGGGGAGTGGGGCCTCGTCTGCCCGCAGTTCTATCTCCTGGTAACCTGCCCTCCAGCTGCCACCGCAGTGCCCTGCATCCAGCTTTTAAATGGCCAGCATTCTTAAATGCCAAACTGGCCCAGCTGGTGAGGATCCGTGGTTGAGCGTTCATTGACCTCTGAACCAGGAGGTCAGGGTTTGATTCCCGGTCAGGGCATATGCCTGGGTTTTGGGCTCGATCCCCAGTGTGGGGCGTGCAGGAGGCAGCAGATCCATGATTCTATCATTATGTTTCTACTCTCTCTCTCTCCCTTCCATCAATAAAAAGATACATATTGTAAAAATACTCCCCCTTCTGAACCCAACAACTTCACTTGGCGGGATCTCCCTAAAGACCGTCTATTATGAGCCAAAATACTAGCGGAATATTAACGCAAAAAAGGCCCACGCAGCGTGTATGATTCTAAGGACCTCCACAGACAGCCGCACTGGGCGGGGACCCTTAGTGCCAAGGACTGTTACAGCCGCCACACACGCGGGCAGAATTCCGAGGGACAGCCCTGGGTTCATCCGTGAAGGGTTCAAAGTGGCCTAAACAGCAAGGATGCAAACTGGATAGAAACACACACACACACACACACACACACACACACAAACGCACACGGCATTACAAGATGCACACACAATATACCACCTTTCATGGTGGTTGTCTGAGTGCTGGAATTCATAGCACTTTATTACATATACTCCTCTGCATTTTTTTCAAGTTTTTGGCAATCAGCATTGATAAATAAAGGGAAATGAATCCTTTTCAAAGACTATGGTTAAAACCGAGTGGATAGCCGAGACTGGTTTGGCTCAGTGGATAGAGCGTCGGCCTGCAGACTGAAGGGTCCCAGGTTCCATTCCGATCAAGGGCATGTACCTTGGTTGTGGGCACATCCCCAGTGGTGGGTGTGCAGGAGGCAGCTGATCGATGTTTCTCTCTCATCGATGTTTCTAACTCTCTATCCCTGTCCCTTCCTCTCTATATAAAATCAATAAAATATATTAAAAAAAAAAAAAAGACCAGAAAAAACCGAGTGGATACAGACGACGTTGATTGACAAGAGGGGCGGGGCAGGGGCAGCCGAGGAGGAAGTCCTCTTAAGCTTGTACCTGATTGTGGACCAGCCTGGGGTGGCCTCTTCAAAAATAACAAAGTGAAGGTTTTTACAAGGAAATAAGCCCAGGGCTGAGCAGGCCTGAGGGGAGCCGGGTAAGGACCTTCGGCCCCGAGGGGGCTCTGGGCCCAAAGCCCACTGCCAGCCTCCCAGGACCTGGCTGGTCTTGGGCGAGGGCTCAGCCCAGCGTGGGGCCTTCAGCCCCCGGGGTCAGGGGTGGGGCCTTCAGCCCCCGGGGTCAGGGGTGGGGCCTTCAGCGCCCGGGGTCAGGGGTGGGGCCTTCAGCCCCCAGGGTCAGAGGTGGGGCCTTCAGCTCCCGGGGTCAGGTGTGGGGCCTTCAGCCCCCGGGGTCAGGGGTGGGGCCCTGTCCTCTCCAGGCTGTTTCCCAGGGGAAAGGCAGGCCGGCCAATGAGAGGGGAGCTTCAGTGGTGTGGGACCTCTGACCCCTGTGCCCCTGGGCCTGGCACAGGACGACCCCACATGAATAACCCGGTCACCTTGTCTGAGGAGAACCATCCAGATGGGCCGCCCTGCCCAGCCCCCGAGCAGCACAGACTGATCAAGGCAGGCGGCCACCCTGGGCCCAGGCAGCTGGGGGGCAACGTCTGAGACCAAAGGCTCCGTCCTTCCTGAAGCCCCAGGTTCCATCCACCCTCCAGGTTTCTGTGCACATGGAGTGGGGGCTCTGACATCCTGGGCAGGAGGGCACCCCCCCCCCCCCCCCACACACACACACACTCCCAGGGAGGTGGAGCAGTCTGGAAAGGCGGCCTCAGACAGGGAATCCCCAGCTTCCTTCCACATTTAAAGTCCTCAGCCCCGGGCCTTCCCTTTGTCCCTGGCGGAGGGGGTGCACGCCTCCCGGGTTAGCGATCTTTTCAGGAATCAGAGGGCAAAGACTGTTCAGAACCGCGTGGGGTCGCAGACGGGCCTGCGGTTCTGGAGGCAGGACAGTGTGGGACTTTAGGGCGGTCTCTTCTCAGGGGTCGTCCTGGTCCACCAGGTCACCAGGAGCACAGCTCCTCCTGCCGCAGCGGCTCCCCCAGCGGACCTAGAGGGGTGAGGCCGGACAGCTGGGCCGGGTGGCCTTGGTGCCTCCCACTCCCCTCCATGAGGGCCCTCGGAAGGGACTGGGGGTCTGGGGGCGGTCTCAGGGGCCGCATGACTCCAGCAGGGCCTGGAGGGGTCCCAGTCCTGCCAGGGGGGCCCGGACAGAGTCACCTTCACAGCCGAGCGGCTGACCCCTCCGCCCTCCGTGTCAGGAGCGGGGACGCAGAGCCTGTCCCGCGTCGGCCACAGGCGCCTCTGCTCGGCAGCTGCCCACGGGCCGCGCCCACGGCGGCTCTGCCTGCACTTTCTGGAAGGTCCCAGGGGGCCGGGACGCCATCCCTGACCGAGGCTGTGAGGCTTCACCAAGCTCTCCCTTCAGTCGCCTGTGCGCAGCCGGGCTGAGCCCCAGAAAGGAGTTGGCGCTGAGCAGGAGGGGACACGTGTCGGCGATGGGGCTGCTCGCGGGTGGGCTGAGCTCAGGGTGCGTCCTGCTCCCTCCCAGGCCACGTGACCTCTGGTGACCTGGGCTGGCGGGCTCAGGGCTGCAGGCTGTCTGCAGGGATCTGGTCAGCACAGGAAGTGTCTCTCCCCCGTTTATTCTCTTTAACCCTCTCCCTTTCCAGAACAGGACCCAGCACAGGGCCCCCACCCCTCCCGAGCCTAGTCGCCATACCTCATTTTGGTCCCCAGCTTCTTCTTTTGTTTTTAATTTTCTTTTATTGATTTTTTTTTAGAGAGAGGAAAGGAGAGGGATAGAGAGTTGGAAACATTGATCAGGTGCCTCCTGCACACTCCCACTGGGGATGTGCCTGCAACCAAGGTACATGCCCTTGACCGGAATCGAACCCGGGACCCTTGAGTGCTCAGGCTGACGCTCTAGCCACTGAGCCACACCGGTTAGGCGTTTCCCATCTTGTGGGTGACGAAGCTCATGGTCAGCTTCAGCAGCTTCTCCTGCACGGCCTTGTTGGCCATGACCTACTCAGTCAGTTCCTCAATGTTCGTCCCCTTCAGGTCCTTGACGATGGCCATGACCTGGCTTCGTAGCTTTTTCTTCTCGGTGGGTGTCAGCTCCTTGAGCATCTGAGGGACAGACTTAAACTTCCCCCAGGACATATAGGTCCCTATGAGTACCCCGACAGTGCCCCCTGTGGGACAGGAGGTTCGGTTAGTCAGGCTGTTCACAGTGACGGACTCGGAGCTCGCTGTGAGCTCCTCAGAGGATTTAGGTGGCAGCCCAGGGCTCGCGCCACAGCCATTGATTCAAACTGTGGTCCGAGTCCCAGCCCAAGGTCCGGGTCACAGCCCGTGGTTGGGGTCACAGCCCATGGTCTGGGTCACAGCCCATGGTTGGGGTCACAGCCCGTGGTTGGGGTCACCTGGGAATCCCCCTGTTCCCTGATTAGAGGAAGCAACTCATTTGACCTCCAAGGGACCATGGAAGCAGCCAAACTTCCCTCATTGCCACAAACTGGTCCCCACACAGGAGCAGGAATAAGACCAGGGGCAGGTGCATTGTGGGAGACCGTGGGCAGCTTCTCCTGCACAGACTGGGGACCAGGGATTGGGGATGGCATGGGGGAGGGTGGCGGGCGCTCTCTGAACAGCTAATGTGCGCAGCCAGAGGCCTGGATCCCAGCTCCCCCTGTCCCTGCAATAAGACAGGAACGGGCCTACCCAGGGGCACAGGGCACACCCCTCGGGCAGGGCGCCCTCCAGTCCGCATGCACGGCCCCACAGGAGGGGCGCCTGCTCTTCTGAGACACGACAACGTGTGTTCCCCGGACATGTCTGTCCACAAAGGCCGTGTCTCGGACTCAGATCACCAGCCCCTCCCGCGGGTCGCCGGCTCCTGTGGGGCCCCTGTGGACCCGGGTCCTTCGTCCCACACCCCGCGGGGCCCTGCACTCACCAACGGCCAGTCCCGGCGGGCCCCCAACCAGGCCCCCAATAGCTATCAGGACGCTGGTGACCATGATGGCCTTCTTCGTGTGCCTCACTGTTGCCTTCATCTCATTCCCAGACCAGACCTTGCTCAGCAGATCCAGGGCCTCCTCCACCGTCAGGGACCGAGCAAGTGACATCATGGCCTCCTTCACCCTCAGGGACTTAGCGGGCGGCTTGGTGGCCTCGTCCAACACCTGGACTAAATTGGGACTGGCTGGCCTGCGGGAGGGAGGGTTCCCACGCGTCAGTGTTCCTGCCCGAAGCTCGCTCTTCCCAGTGTCCAGGGCGGACCCTGCTCCCGGCCGACCCCAGCTCTGCCGTGGGCGAGAGGACAGCACCGTCACGTGACAAGCCCTCTGTCACCGAGAAAGCGGGGCGGCCGGTAGTCAATAAGCAAACAGGCCCGGCTGGGTGGCTCAGGAATGGAGCGTCGGCCTGTGACCCAGGAGGTCAGGGTTCGATTCCCACTCTGGGCACATGCCCAGGTTGCGGGCTCCATCCCCAGTGTGGGGTGTGAAGGAGGCCTTTGATCCATGATTCTCTCTCATGACTGATGTTTTTTTGGGTGTGTTTTTTTTTTTTTCTTCTCTCTCTCTCCTTTCCTCTCTGAAATCAATAAAAACATTAAAAAGAAAAGACAAAAAAAAAAAAAGAAAAAGCCACATCTGTAAAAGGCAGCCCACCCCCATTCGTGGGCCGGGCCGCGGCAGGAAGACGCAGCAGCCAGAGGAGAAAAGGTTCAAACAATCCCAGGGACCCGAGGAGGCGTGGATCCTACGGAGCAGGACCTGACCTTGGGAACAAGGTGACAGCAAGTCTCTGGGGTCAGGAGGCTGTTTGCCCAGCTGGCAGGTGAGACATGGCAGGGAGGGTCCTGGGGATGGAGTGCCCCCACCTGGCGGGGCTGGGAAATAAAATCAAAGCAGAGCTATTTCCAGCTTGAGCTGCAGCCAAGCCCAGAGGGGCACCTCCCTCACTCTCCCTCTTCCTCCATGGGGCTGAGCATGCTGACAGCTGCTGAGGCGCCCACAGGCCACAGGGCAGCCTCTAGCTCCCTGCCTGTGGGTTGATGAGGGCTTTTTTTAAACCACGGGCAATCCGGACCCGTCTCCAATGTGCAATTGTCCTCCCGGTCCCGGGGGAAAACAGGGAGTTCTCAGATCAAATCCCGGATCTGCCACGCCCACAGGCAGGGTTTCAGAATTCTCAGGCCCAGGAGAGCTGCAGTCCCCTGCGCCGGTGCCTGGGACCCTTCTTTTATCTATTTTATATTTATACTAGAGGCCCGGTGCATGAAATTCGTGCACTTGGGGAGGGGGTGTCCCTCAGCCCAGCCTGCACCCTCTCGCAGGGAGCGGGCCTAAGCTGTCAGTTGGACATGCTTAGCGCTGTCACGGAGGCGGGAGAGGCTCCCACCACCGCTGCTGCGCTCGCCAGCCATGAGCCCAGCTTCTGGCTGAGAGGCCCTCCTCCTGTGGGAGCGTACTGAGCACCAGGGGGAAGCTCCTGCGTTGAGCATCTGCCCCCTGGTGGTCAGTGTGTATTATAGCGACTGGTCATTCCGCTGTTTGGTCAATTTGCATATTAGCCTTTTATTATATAGGGTACTTTACATTGATGTCAGAGAGGAAGGGGGAGGGAGGGAGACAGACACCAATGAGGAGAGCGAATCATGGACCACCTGCCTCCTGCACACCCCCACTGGGGATCAATCCCACATCCCGGGCCTGTGCCCTGACATGAATCGAACTATGACCTCCTGGGTCATGGGTCAACCCTCAAGCTCTGAGCCATGCTAGCTGGGCCCTCTGACATTCCCCAGATCACGGGTCCCCAAGGGCACAGCTCACTGAAGGTCATTTCAGCCCAGCAGCCTGGTGGGGGACGCTGCCTTCACAGGAGCCCAGGGGGTCTCCAGCCGCACCCGGGAGGCAAGACTGAAGGGCCTGACCCGGACCCGGCGTCCCTGACTCCATCCTCGAGTCAGAAGTTGGGAAACAGCATCGGCCAGACCAGTCTGTCTGCCAGGTGGGGTTGGAGGCGACTAAGGGGGGACACAGGCACCTGGGTGGTGGATTGAAATCATCCTCATACTCCATCTTCCACCTGGGGCAGCGGCTGATTTTAAACCGAGTTCTGGGTGCCCTGTCACAGGCCGGTGCTTCTTGTGACTCCAGGTGGGCCTCCCTCGATGGCACTTCCTCTTCGTCCTGGGGGACTGCTGTCATCACGCTCTGCGGCTCCATCTGGAAAATGAATGAAATGCCCGGGTTTGCCTGCCAGTACAAGTCAGCTCTGCGGGGCCCGGACACGCACGCCTCTCCCCAGCTGCCCCACGTGCGGTCACCCGCTGCCTCCCGGAAACACGGGCCATGTGCCCGAGGGTCACCCACAGCAGGCTCTGGCGCCGGGACCTCCTGGGTTGCCACCGATCAGGGCACAGGGAGACAGGGTCCTCAGGGCGCAGCCACCACACTCCAGTCCCTGGTCGCTGGCCTCTCGGGAGGACCCCAGGCCCTCCGACCCGGCCCGGCTCCTGGTCTGCTGTGTGGCCCCAAGGGCACCCTGCCCTTCACCCCGCCCTCACGGAGCCCCTGTCTCCTTTTGGCTCTGTGGGCCTCGGGCCTAGGGACCCACCTCCTCCCAGCCCCACGCGCCAGCGCACAGGGCCTGAGAGGAAGGGGCTAAGTTAGTGTTTGGTGACTGACAGGCCAGAGTCCAATAGCAGGGCCTAAGGCCTGGCGGGGGGTTGAGGAAGAGGGGGCATAAAAAGGTCAAGGGCAGATCACTCCTAAAGCTCCAGGACCAAGCTGATGGGGAGCCTGCAGGAGGCAAAGGGCCTGAGGAGTGTAGGGTAACAGGGCCCCGCAGATCCCCAAGTCCCCAAACTAGAGATAGCTTGTGATACCAAATACCACCTACGTGCTGAGTGAATAGCGGTTCCATTGTTCGGCTTAGGGAATCATGACAGGAAAACGATGTCTGCACCTGTTCAGTTCGAGCTGGGTTAGGCCTAATTACACAGTACACGTCAGCAACAATGTAACAACTAACTACACAGTACATGTCAGCAACAATGTAACAACTAACTACACAGAGAGGTCAGCAACATAGTAACAACCAACTACACAGTACATGTCAGCAACAATGTAACAACTAACTACACAATGATGTCAGCAACAATGTAACAACTAACTACACAGTGATGTCAGCAACAATGTAACCACATAACTAACCACCCAGTGATGTCAGCAACAATGTAACAACTAACTACACAGAGAGGTCAGCAACAATGTAACAACTAACTACACAGAGAGGTCAGCAACAATGTAACAACTAACTATACAGAGAGGTCAGCAACAATGTAACCACATAACTAACCACCCAGTGATGTCAGCAACAATGTAACCACATAACTAACCACCCAGTGATGTCAGCAACAATGTAACAACATAACTAACCACCCAGTGATGTCAGCAACAATGTAACAACTAACTATACAGAGATGTCAGCAACAATGTAACCACATAACTAACCACCCAGTGATGTCAGCAACAATGTAACAACATAACTAACCACCCAGTGATGTCAGCAACAATGTAACAACTAACTACACAGAGAGGTCAGCAACAATGTAACAACCAACTACACAGAGAGGTCAGCAACAATGTAACAACTAACTACACAGTGATGTCAACAACAATGTAACAACCAACTACACAGAGATGTCAGCAACAATGTAACAACCAACTACACAGTGATGTCAGCAACAATGTAACAACTAACTACACAGTGATGTCAGCAACAATGTAACAACCAACTACACAGAGATGTCAGCAACAATGTAACAACCAACTACACAGTGATGTCAGCAACAATGTAACAACATAACTAACCACCCAGTGATACCGGCAACAACGGAACAGCATAACTTGCACCCTGGCCCTGCCCTTTTAACCTTTACATCGTAGTTTTACTTGACCTGTTCTGTGTGCTGGTGGGTGTGGACCCACAAACACTTCCCACCATGCTGCGGTTGCCTGCGGTGGTCAGCACACTGACACGCTGTGCAGGCGTGTGGCCGGGAGCGACGGTGCACTCCGGGGCGTGTGCACAACCACAGAACTGCCCGACGACGCGTTTCCCGGAGTGCATCCCCGTCAGTGACGCCCGGCTGCACAGCTGTGCACGGTTTCAACCGCTTTATCGAGCTGTGATCAGCACCCAGAAAGCTGTTCATATGCAATATCTAAAACTCGATAAATCTGAGGCAAGTACACACCCATGAAACCATCAGCACCATCAAGGGCATCAGTACATCTGTCAGCTCTGGAGGTTCCCTGCTGCCCCCGCTCTGATAGAATCGAGTGAGTGCGTGTGTGTGTGTGTGTGTGTGTGTGTGTGTGTGTGTGTGAACACAGAGCCCTGGCCAGGTTGGGTCAGTGGCCTGTGGACTGAAGGATCCCAGGTTTGACTATGGTCATGGGCCTGTACCTGGGTTGCAGGCTCCTCCCGGGTCAGGGCACATGCGGGCAGCAACCAGTCCATGTGTCTCTCTCACATCCACGTTTCTCTCTGTTCCTCCCCCTCCCTTCCACTCTCAGTGCCCGGGCAGCAGAGCCAGCTGCGGGCGGATGCTGCCCAGCGCTCCAGGACGTGTTTCCATTCCCGAACCTGTCCCGTCATCACTTATACCTTAGTTACCTGTCCTCCCGTCCCCCCTCCCCTGTCCCCCTACAGGGAGGGCCTGAAGTGTTAGCCAGGGCTCCCCTGGCCGCAGGGGCAAACCCCATGCACCCCTAACGGGGAGCTTTAGTTTGAGTTGGGGTGACTGAGGCTGCGCCCCAGCCCAGGTTAGGGAGAGCCCAGCTCCGGGGTGGGGAGGAGAGGGCAGCCCAGGCTTGGGCCTGAAGGAGGTTCTGTTTCTCTGCGGGCAGCGCCCCCTGAAATCACGGAGGCTCACTCCTTCCCTGGAGAAGGGGCAGGAGGACCAGGAGGGGAAGAGGCTTCTAGGTGGGTTCTCAGGAAGGAGAGCTGTGAGAATCACACACACCTTCAGCCCCTAGGCCTGAGGCCACGGAACGCGGTGACACGGGTACCGCACCCTCCCCGAGGCGGCGGGGCCTCCCGCGTGGGGTCCCCAGCGCACAGCGGTGCGCACAGCCCTGAGGCCGGCCCGGGGGGAGTCATTCCGTTTCCCATGCCTCGGTTTCCTCATTTTGGAAAGGGCCGTGATAGAGCTGGTTCCCCCGGGACTGTCCGGGAGACCCCAGGAGGCCATGAGGAGGGTCTGAATGGTTCTGGTTGCCCTGTCCAGTGTGGCTCAGTGGATAGAGCCTCGACCTGTGGACTGAAGGGTCCCGGGTTCCATGCTGGTCAAGGGCACGTACCTTGGTTGCAGGCTGGATCCCTGGCCCTGGTCAAGGCGCAGACAGAGGCAACCAACCCATGTGTCTCTCTCACATGGATGTTTCTCTCTTTCTGTCTCCCCCGCTCCCTGCCACTCCCTCTAAAATCAACGGGAAAATGTCCTCAGGTGAGGATTAACCAAAAAATAGGAAGAAATAGAAATAACTGCTCTGGCTCACGTCGCAGGCTGTGAGAGGAACAGCGTCAGTAAAGCCCCAGGTGAGCGGCAGGCACCCAGAGGGCCAGGAGGCCGACCCCCACACCCCCACACTGCACCCCATTCCCCAGCCCCACAATGCCCCTGAGGGCAAGGCTGTGTTCACAGAGCCAGCCGGAGCCAGAACTCAGATGGGGTCCTCTGAGGCCAGCACCCCCACCCTCACCCCCACCCTGCTCCCCAGAGGCTGAGCGAGCCAGCCCCTACCTCACAGGGCTCTTTGGGGAGAAACTCACCCAGACCCACGGCTGGGTGATGCAGGCTCAGGCCACACACACCCCCTCCCACTCTGCACCCCCACAACCTCTTAACTAGAGCACATGAGACAACTTCATATCATTTTGAAAATTAAAAACTGAAAGCTGAGATGTTAAGGACCGGCTGGCGTGGCTCAGTGGTTCAGCATCGACTTGGGAACCTGGTGGTCAGGGTTCGAATCCCTGTCAGGGCACATGCCCTGTTGCCGGCTCATCCCCATTGTGGGGCGTGCAGGAGGCAGCCGGTCAGTGATTCCCTCTCATCACTGGTGTGTCTCTCCCCCTCGCCCTTCCTCTCTGAGTCAGTGGGAATCCACTTAAAATAAATGAATGAATAGAGAGGAGCAGCCTGCAGCCGCCCAGGCAGCTCAGAGCTGGGCTCCTGGTCCCTCCGCTGGGGCCCGGGCAGGGACTCCGAGGAAGGAGGGCCTCAGGGGCGCAGTGAGGAAGGCCTGAGTGAGGGAACACTTTGGATGGCGTCCGCTGTGCTGTGCCCCTGAGCTGTGGCTTACTTTCCTCTTTCCTGTTACTAGGGGGGATGGGGGTTCTGGGAAGCCTGGGGCCGGGGAGGCTGAGAGGCGGCCCCTCTGAGGGTGGGGGTGGGTGGGGAAGGCTTTGCAGGAGGAGCACTTGGACGGTAGGACCCCCCTCACCCACACCCGCCTCACCCACCTGTTAGCAATGCTCCCAACGATGTGGCGGAAGGAGACACTGGGAACTGGACCTGCAAGGCAGCCGGAACCTTCTAAAGGGTGCTCCCAGCTGGGATCCTGGGCCGGAGCACTCCCAACAGGATGTCCATCCACGTTTCATTTCCCGACAGGTCTGCCTGCCCTCACTCTGCATCTGCCCTGATTGGTCAGGGCTCAGAGCTCGGATTCCTGGTAATGCACCTTTGGGCCCTTCCCAGGACGGGGGTTAAAGTGGAGCCCAGGTGGGCGGCCCCCTGAGCCTGAAGCTCAGGTACAAAATGGCGGAGCCTAAGATGGCAGAGAGCTCTTCTGTTTGACAGAAAGGTCACTGGTTCACTCTCACCCACACCCCAGGTGCCCTAGGAGAACACCCCAACTCCTCCTCGGGCTGTGGGCCTGTGACCCTCCTCCCTCCGCGGCCCCCGAGGGTCAGGTCCCTGGGCTGCTCCCTGGGCCCAGAACAGGCTCCCCTCCGGCCTGTGCAGGGCTGGCTCCCTCACAGGGTGCAGGGGGTGCCAGGGGACTGTCCCCGATCCTGCTGGCACCCGCAACCCTGCCCCAGCCAGCCTTCCTCCTGGCGGCCAGCACGCCCATCAAAAATGACCTGCTCAATCCTCCTTCTAGGAAATGCCTCCCACCAGGAGGTCTGCCTCTGAGGGCTGGTCCCCTCCCTGCTGCGAAGGTGCCCACACCCCTCTCCCAGGTGCCCACACCCCTGTCCCAGGTGCCCACACTCCTCTCCCAGGTGCCCACATCCCTCTCCCAGGTGCCCACACCCCTCTCCCAGGTGCTCACACCCCTCTCCCAGGTGCCCACACCCCTCTCCCAGGTGCTCATACCCCTCACAGGTGCCCACACCCCTCTCCCAGGTGCCCATACCCCTCTCCCAGGTGCCCACACCCCTCTCCCAGGTGCCCATACCCCTCTCCCAGGTGCCCACATCCCTCTCCCAGGTGCCCACACCCCTCTCCCAGGTGCTCACACCCCTCTCCCAGGTGCCCACACCCCTCTCCCAGGTGCTCATACCCCTCACAGGTGCCCACACCCCTCTCCCAGGTGCCCATACCCCTCTCCCAGGTGCCCACACCCCTCTCCCAGGACTCAGCACTGTACTTCCTCAGTGGAGGGAGGGAGGGAGGGCAAAAGGTAGGGAGGAAGAGAGGGAGAGAGGGAGGGAGGGAGAGGGGAGAAAAGGGAGGGAGGAAGGCAAAAAGGCCATTTTCTGGTGAGAACAGAAAACAGAAGAGGCCTCCATATCAGCTGGGGGTGGGGGTGGGGGTAGGGAGGCAGGAGGAGGCGGGGCTTCTGTTTTTACCAAGAAAAACCTCCAGTTCCTGTCACACAGGGTGGGAAGCTCCTGTCATGGGGAGGGGGGCGGATGCTGGGGAGCCGCTGGGACCTGGCCAGGCCTGTGCTCACTTCCTCCAGGCCCCGCCCACTGGCCTGTGGTCAGGGGACCTGCAAGCAGCCCCAGAGCTCACCGACCACAGGGCCGCTCTCCCTCTTCTCGGCCCGGGGCCCATCCCCCTCAGCGGCGGGGTCATAGGTCTCGGTCCTTGACTGCAGCCTGGGCTCCCATCCCGGTCTGCCAGGCGCCTGACCAGGAGTGTGCCCGGCACGGGTGGCCCAGGTCCCTTCCGGTGCCCATGGGAGGCTTGCGGGTCGCCCCCACCAGGAGAGCTGGGAGCTCTGCACCCACAGCTGGTCCTGTGAGCAGGCCTTCTGGAGGACCTTCCGTGTGGACAGAGACCGAGCCCGCACGGCCCCACTTCCTGTCCGCTGGCGGGATGTCGTCTCCTTTGCTGCTGTGCTTTTTATTTATTTTATTATTATTTTTAAATAAATCTTTATTGTTCAGATTATTACAATTGTTTCTCCTTTTTCCCCCCTATCTCCCCATCACCCGGTTCCCTCCCCCCCCCCACTTGTCCTTATCCATAGGTGTATGATTTTCTCCAGTCTCTTCCTATACCTCCCACAGACACCCCTTTCCCCCTGAGAATTATCATTCCACTCCCATTCTATGCCCCTGATTCTATTCTGTTCATCAGTTTATTCTGTTCTTAAGATTTTTAATTCACTTGGTTTTTAGAATCACTTGTTGATAGATATGTATTTGTTGTTCATAATTTTTATCTTTACTTTTTTCTTCTTTTTCCTCTTTTTAAAGAATACCTTTCAGCATTTCATATAATACTGGTTTGGTGGTGATGAACTCCTTTAGCTTTTTCTTATCTGTGAAGCTCTTTATCTGCCCTTCAATTCTGAATGATAACTTTGCTGGGTAGAGTAGTCTTGGTTGTAGGTTCTTGCTATTCATCACTATGAATATTTCTTGTCACTCCCGTCTGGCCTGCATAGTTTCTGTTGAGGAATCAGCTGACAGTCGTATGGGTGCTCCCTTGTAGGTAAGTAACTGTTTTTCTCTTGCTGCTTGTAAGATTCTCTCTTTGACTTTTGCCCTTGGCATTTTAATTATGGTGTGTCTTGGTGTGGTCCTCTTTGGATTCCTCTTGTTTGGGGTTCTGTGCGCTTCCTGAACCTGTAAGTCTATTTCTTTCACCAGGTGGGGGAAGTTTTCTGTCATTATTTCTTCAAATAGGTTTTCAGTATCTTGCTCTCTCTCTTCTGGCACCCCCAAAATTCGGATATTGGTACGCTTAAAGCCATCCCGGAGGCTCCTTATGCTATCCTCACACTTTTGGATTCTTCTTTCTTTCCGCCTCTCTGGTTGGGTGTTTTTTTCTTCCTCATATTCCAGATCTTTGGTTTGACTCTTCGGGTGCGGTGGTCTACTCTGTATATTCTTTATTTCAGACAGTGTATGCATAATTTCTGACTGGTCCTTTTCCATTTTTTTTGGTATTCTTATTGAGGTCCTTGAAGGTCTCTTCAAGTTTCTCAGCGGTTTTTAGAAGATTCTTGAGTAACCTTATAAATGTGGTTCTGAACACTGTGTCGTCCATTAGTTTGCTTTCCTCTATCTCTCCTACTTGTGACATACTTCGATGTCTCCACATTTTGGCTGCCTCCCTGTGTTGATGGAGTGGCTTTGTGTGGTCGGTGACCTATAGGGGCCGGTAGCTCAGCTTCCCCAATCACCCTAGGTGGTCGCTCTTGGTACTCCCCTTTGTGGGCTGAGTGGAAAGTCTTGGTGTAGTTAAAAGCCCTGATTGCTGTTGGCACACTGGGAGGAATTGACCTCCGGTCCAATTGGTTGTGAGGGCCTGCTGTGTCTATAATGGAAGAATTGCTGTGCTGGAGACACAGTAGGGCTCTGGTGCTCACTGAGTCTGCCTCTTGAATGTGTCCCTTATGAGAGTGGTTGAAATCTGGTGTCGTCCACACCGACAGAAAAGTCACTCTCACTCTCCGACCGATGGCCGAGAGTCCCGTAGGCGTCTGGGTCCCCCGCGTGTCCCCAGAAACTGGAGTTCAGAGTGGTTGGGATTGTTGGTATCACTGGCGGGAGTTGATCTCCAAGCCAGTTGGCTGTGAGGATCAGCAGTGTCTCCGCTGGGAGAGCTTCTGTGCTCAGCTTGGATGGGGCGGAGTCTCAGGGTGGCGCAGACAAGCTTTGGTTTCCCGTCTGCTCTGCCCTAAGAGGGCAGGTTTCTCCGTGCCTGAATTAATGGCTGCCGCCTCTGAGAGAAGGCAGCTTTGGAGCCTCTCCCGCTGCCTAACAGACCAGTTTCTCCCCAGCTGGGGCTGGATTTCAGTGTAGTCGGGAGGTTTTGTTTTTCTCCCAAACGAGAAAGCTCGCCACGCAGCGTCTGCTGCCCTCCCTCTCCACACGCTGCGAGCAAGCCTGCCGTGTATTCAGCCACCCGCCCTTTCCGCGCTCAGGGATCTCCGCACCTCCACAGCTCCTGACGCTCAGCGTCCCCCTCTCTTTTTTTCTCTAGTTGTAGGTTTTCCACTCTGCCAGCTTTCCGGTGGTTCTGGACGGTGTGCGCTCTGTTTTCCAGTTGTAGTTTCAAAATTGTTGTGGCAGGCAACAATTAGGTGTTTACCTTATGCCGCCATCTTGGTTTCTCCGCTGCTGCGCTTTTTAAATAAAACAAATAAAATGGTGCACACAAGTCCTGCCTGCTCCCCTCTTCCTGGTTCATTCAGCCACGCCCCCCTCCCCCGCAGGCCACATTCCCCAACTTTTCCCCAAATATGCAAATATGTTTTTACTGATTTCAGAGAGGAAGGGAGAGGGAGAGAGAGACGTCATTGATGAGAGAGAATCATGGACCGGCTGCCTCCTCCACACCCCACACTGGGGATCCAGCCCCCATCCCGGGCCCGTGCCCTGACCTCCTGGGTCATACATAGGATGACGCCCAACCACTGGGCCCGCCCCTGGGCTCCTCAGCGCTTGGTGTGCGTCCTGCTGACCCGCGAGGTCGGGGCAGGTAGAGCCGCAGACACCACCCCACGTGCGAGCCCCGCCATCTCACGCCCTCCCACCACCGGGCGGCACCCTCGTCCTCGCTGTGGGGACCAGGTCACTGCCTGGTGTGTCCCCTCCGCTGCTCCCTGAGCTCCTCCCAGGAGCCCCCGCCTCCATCCCAGGGCCCAGCTAAGCCTAAAAGCCGTGGGGTGGCGTCGGCTTGTCGCCAGGGCGCCCAGCAGGCTCAGCGATGGTCCCAGCAGGGCTGTCCGAGCACCAGCGAGGTCTGCGTGCGGCACACGCCCGGTCCGCCGCCTGGAACAGCCTGGTCTCAAATGTTCCCCAAGAGTCTGACTCTGACTCAGCAGGGGTCCTGGCTCCAGGTGTGAGGCTCAGCCTGCTGTTCTCAGGCACCACCACTTGGGGGAGTGGAGAGCGAGGTTCCCAGGGCCTGTGAGGCCTTCCTCATGGGGCAGAGGGATTGGACCAGGGGTGTGTGTGTGGGCGAGGGGGGTGCGGGGGGTAGGGGGGTCAGAGGGACAGGACCAGGGGTGTGTGTGGGGGTGGGGGGGCAGAAGAGGTGCATCCAACAACTGGTTTGTGCAGAAGCCTGGGCCTCGCTGGCCACACAAACGGGTCCCAGCTGGTTTTGCTGGGCTCTGGGCAGACAGGTCACGGTGTGAGTGAAGTATGATAGCAACCATACTTAGGTAAAAACTGCTGTTTAAACTTTAACCCTGCTATTTTGGCGCCTGCACGCACTCACTTGCTTGAACAATAGGGTAGTTACCTCAGCCCCCAGATTGAGACCTGGAAACTCACATTAATCCATACCCCATCACAGAGGTCATTTTCCTGTGCCTGTGGACCAGAACCACAGGAGACTGATTCCCACTGACTCAGTGACTCCAGGAGGTGACTACCTTTAGAGATTATTAACCCTGCTCAGTTCTGCTTTTGTACAATCTGCTTTCGCAAGATAGATCCACATTCCAATGTACAAAGGGAAATTCTTGTGGTTTGGACCTTTAAAAGGACTGCCTACACCTAGGACGGCACGGTCGTGAGGGTGGCCACCTGCGTGTGGTGCCCTCACAGCAGTCCTGGCCAGTTCAATAAATCCTTGCCTGTTTTTTTATTTATTTTTTATTATTTATTTATTTATTTATTTAAATTTCTTTATTGATTAAGGTGTCACATATTTGTCCTCATCCCCCCATTCCCTTCCCACACCCCTCCCCACGGATGCCCCAACCCCCTGTTGAACTTAACCATTGGTTAGGCTCATATGCATGCACACAAGTCCTTTGGTTGAACTCTCCCCCTCCCCCCACCTTCCCCTATCCTCCCTCTGAGGCCCGATAGTCCGATCGATGCCTCCTTGTCTCTGGTTCTGTTCTTGTTCCTCAGTCTATGTTGTTCATCATTTCCCCTAGATGAGCGAGATCATGTGTTACTAGAAATATACTTCTAAGAACTGAATGTGAGACGAGCAATAATAGCTATGCTGACAGGCAAATGAATCAGTCTGTGGTGAGTTTCTTTCTGGACCAACAGTTCTTTTGAGACCCAATTTAAATGTCCACCAGTTCCTTATGTGTACATGTCGGCACTGACCCCTTAGCTCTGGATGGTGGACAAATGGTGGTAATGCAGGTCCGACTCACTCTGGTTTGGTCTCGGCCGGACCCAGGGGCACGGCTTCACCCGGACTCAGGGGCACGTGGTCTCACCAGGACCCAGGGGACGCGTGGCCTCACCTGGACCCAGGTGCGCACGGTCTCACCCGGACCCGGGACCCAGCCTCACCCGGATCCAGGAGCACATGGCCTCACCCGGACCCGGGATCCGGTTTCACCTGGACCCAGGGGCGCGAGGCCTCACCCAGACCCAGGTGCGCACGGCCTCACCCGGACCCGGGATCCAGCTTCACCCGGACCCAAGGGCCCATGGCCTCACCTGGACCCAGAGGCCCGTGGCCTCACCCGGACCCAAGTGCGTGCGGCCTCACCCGGAACCGGGACCAAGCCTCACCCGGATCCAGGGGCACATGGCCTCACCCGGACCCGGGATCCAGCTTCACCCAGACCCAAGGGCGCTTGGCCTCACCCCCTTGCCTGTTTTTTTTAATCAATTAGCAGCCTCCGGTGGTCTTATTTTTGACTTCAGGGTTTGATCCCACAACAGTGAGGGGCAACTTCCTGAAGCCAGATGGGGATGGGGTGCCCTCTCAGCAATGAGGCCAGGCAGCCGGTCCCTTCACCCTGCTTGGTGCTGAGCAAGGGGTGCGCAGTCCCAGCCATTGCCTCCAGATCTCAGCCCCTCCCGGGGGCCTCCCCAGCCTGGTCCCTGGTCCCTGATCCCTGGTCCCTGGTCCCTGGTCCCTGGTCCCTGGTCCCTGGTCCGGGGCAGCGTTCACTGGGGCAGGAGCCAGGTCTGCAGACGGTAGGGGCCGGGCAGGGACTCCGAGGAAGGAGGGCCTCAGGGGCGCAGTGAGGAAGGCCTGAGTGAGGGAACACTTTGGATGGTGTCCGCTGTGCTGTGTCCCTGAGCTGTGGTTTAGTTTCCTCTTTCCTGTTCCTTCGGGGGTGGGGGGGGGGGGAGTTCTGGGAAGTCCGGGGCCGGGGGAGGCTGAGAGGCAGCCCCTCTGAGGGTGGGGGTGGGTGGGAGCACTTGGACGGTAGGACCCCCCTCACCCACCCACCCACCCACCTGCTAGCAATGCTCCCAACGATGTGGCAGAAGGAGACACACTGGGAACTGGACCAGCAAGGCAGCCGGAGCCTGGGGGAGGTGCTCCCAGCTGGGATCCTGGGCCGGAGCACTGCCAACAGGAAGTCCATCCAGGTTTCATTTCCCGACAGGGTCTGCCTGCCCTCACTCTGCATGTGCCCTGATTGGTCAGGGCTCAGAGCTCAGATTCCCGTTAATGAACAATTGGCTGCTTCCCAGGAAGGGGAGGGTAAGGGGGAGTCTAAGGTGGGGGGTGGGGTGGGGGGGAGAGGGGGCCCCTGAGAGTCTGAAGGTCAGACCAAAAATGAAACTAAGGTGGCCCTGAGCTCCTTTGTTTGACAGAAAGGTCACTGGTTCACTCTCACCCCCCACCCCCACCCTAGTGCCCTGTGAGAACACCCCTGCCGGCCCTCTGACCTGACCTCACCCTCCTCCCTCCGCGGCCTGGCCTCCGAGGGTCAGGTCCCTGGGCTGCTCCCTGGCCCAGAACAGGCTCCCCTCCGGCCTGTGCAGGGCTGGCTCCCTCACAGGGTGCAGGGGGTGCCAGGTGACTGTCCCCGATCCTGCTGGCACCCCAGCCCTGCCCCAGCCAGCCTTCCTCCTGGCGGCCAGCACTCCCATCAGAAATGACCTGCTCGGTCCTCCTTCTAGCAAATGCCTCCCACCAGGAGGTCTGCCTCTGAGGGCTGGTCCCCACTCCCTGCTGCGAAGGTGCCCACACCCCTCTCCCAGGTGCCCACACCCCTCTCCCAGGTGCCCACACCCCTCTCCCAGGTGCCCACACCCCTCTCCCAGGTGCCCACACCCCTCTCCCAGGTGCCCACACCCCTCTCCCAGGCCTCAGCGTTGTCCTGCCTCAGTGGAGGGAGGGAGGAGGGTGGGAGAGAATTGAGGGAAGAGGAAGGTTATTGTCTGGTGAGAATAGAAAACAGAAGAGGCCTCCCCATCAGCTGGGAGTGGGGGTAGGGGCGGGATTGGGGGTGGGAATGGGGGTGGGGAGGCAGGAGGAGGCAGAGCTGCTGTTTTTACCAAGAAAACCTCCAGGTCCAGACCTAACTGGTTTGGCTCAGTGGATAGAGCGTTGGCCTTCGGACTGAAGGGTCCCAGGTTTGATTCTGGTCAAGGGCATGTACCTTGGTTTGGTGCATATCTTCAGTGGGAAGTGTGCAGGAGGCAGCTGATCGATGTTACTCTCTCATCGATGTTTCTAACTTTCTATCCCTCTCCCTTCCTCTCTGTAAAAAAATCAATAAAATATATTTAAAAAAAAAAAAAGAAGAAAAGAAAAACCTCCAGGTCCTGTCACACAGGGTGGGAAGCTGATGTCATGGGGAGGTGGGCAGATGCTGGGGAGCCGCTGGGACCTGGCCAGGCCTGTGCTCACTTCCTCCAGGCCACGCCCACTGGCCTCTGGTCAGGGGACCTGCAAGCAGCCCCAGAGCTCACAGACCACAGGGCCGCTCTCCCTCTTCTCGGCCCCGGGCCCATCCTCCTCAGTGCTGGGGTCACAGGTCTCGGTCCTTGGCTGCAGCCTGGGCTCCCATCCCGGTCTGCCAGGCGCCTGACCAGGAGTGTGCCCGGCACGGGTGGCCCAGGCCCCTTCCGGTGCCCATGGGAGGCCTGCGGGGCGCCCCCACCAGGAGAGCTGGGAGCTCTGCACCCACAGCTGGTCCTGTGAGCAGGCCTTCTGGAGGACCTTCCGTGTGGACAGAGACCGAGCCCGCACGGCCCCACGCCCCGTCCGCTGGCGGGATGTCGTCTCCTTTGCTGATGCGCTTTTTAAATAAAACAAATAAAATAATGCAGACAAGGGCCTGCCTGCTCCCCTCTTCCTGTTCCATCAGCCTCCACCCCCCACAGGCCACTTTCTCCAACTTTTCCCCCAAAATATGTTTTTACTGATTTTATAGAGGATGAGAGAGAGAGAGAGAGAGAGAGAGAGAGAGAGAGAGAGAGAGAAAGAGAGAGAGAGAGAGAGGTCATTGATGAGAGGGAATCATTGATCGGCTGCCTCCTGCACACCCCACACTGGGCATCCAGCCCCCATCCCGTGCCTGTGCCCTGACCTGGAATCCAACCCTGAACTCCTGGTTCATAGGTCGATGCTCAGCCACTTGGCCCAGGCCCGGCTCCTCAGCGCTTGGTGTCCGTCCTGCTGACCCGCGAGGTCGGGGCAGGTGCAGCCGCAGACACCATCCCACGTGCGAGCCCTGCCGTCTCACGCCCTCCCGCCGCCGGGCGGCACCCTCGTCCTCGCTGTGGGGACCAGGTCACTGCCTGGCGTGTCTCCTCCGCTGCTCCCTGAGCTCCTCCCAGGAGCCTCCGCCTCCATCCCAGGGCCCAGCTCAGCCTAAAGGCCGTGGGGTGGCGTGGGCTTGTCGCCAGGGCGCCCAGCAGGCTCAGCGATGGTCCCAGCAGGGCTGTCCGAGCACCAGCGAGGTCTGCGTGCGGCACACGCCCGGTCTGCCACCTGGAACAGGCGGGTCTCAAATGTTCCCCAAGAGTCTGACCCTGACTCAGCAGGGGGGCCTGGCTCCAGGTGTGAGGCTCAGCCTGCTGTTCCCAGGCACCACCACTTGGGGGAGTGGAGAGCGAGGTTCCCAGGGCCTGTGAGGCCTTCCTCATGGGGCAGAGGGATTGGACCAGGGGTGTGTGTGTGTGGGGGGGGGGGGGGGGGGGGGGGGGGAGGGAGAGCGGGGGGCAGAGGCGGTGCGTCCAACAACAACTGGTTTGTGTACAAGCCTGGGCCTCCCTGGCCACACAAACTGGTCCTTGCTGGTGTTAACGAAAAAAAAACCATTGAAACCTGTAAAGAATTTTAGTGAGTTTATTTGAGCCAAAATGTCGACATATGCCGGGAAGCAGAACCTCAATGAATTGAGATAATGCTCTGAAGAAATGGTGGGTTACATCTGTATTTATACATTGCCATCAAAGGAGGGACATAGGTCGGCTACATGAAACTCATTGGTGACGGATTAAGGAGGTGGGATAAAGTCAAACGGTGGGAAACCCCTGGGATTGGATAAAAAGCAAAATGATGGACACATACTTCGGTGGGTACAGGAACAATTAACATGATAATGAAGGAATTGGAAGTATCTATCCTGGCGCCCACCACATTTGGTTGTGCCCCAGGGGCTCCAGCGAAAGAAGGAAGTTACAAGTTACCCAGACATCTCACAGATATGTTATCTTAGAGGCAAAAAGGCAAATGGGCTCAGGAAAGAAGATCTAAGTTGATCTTTGTCAGGGAAGATATCGGACTAGGACATGACTACCCACTATAACCTGTTTGTAGTTAAATATTTAATTTTCAAGCCATCCTTTGTGGTTATTTCAGGTCTCTGAGTTTGCAAGACTGCCACGCAGGCCTCCCCTGAGCTTGTCAGGTTAGCATGTGGCTCCTTTCATTCACACTGGTTTTGCCTGGACAGAGGGCTCTGGGCAGACAGGTCTTGGGGTGAGGGGCAACTTCCTGAAGCCAGATGGGGATGGGGTGCCCTCTCAGCAATGAGGCCAGGCAGCCGCTCCCTTCACCCTGCATGGTGCTGGGCAAGGGGTGCTGGGCAAGGGGTGCTGGGCAAGGGGTGCGCAGTCCCAGCCACGGCCTCCTGGTCTCATCCCCTTCCTGGGCCTCCTCCTCCTGGTCCCTGGTCTGGGGCAGCGTTCACTGGGGCAGGAGCCAGGTCTGCAGGAGGCTGGGGCTGGACAGGGCCCTGTTCTGAGTCCCTCCCAGAATCCACCTGTTGCTGGCTCCCCACACCTCCACCCCGACCCCCACCTCGAGGAGCCAGCTCCAGAATGTTCCAGCGCTGACTACAGAAAGGCAGGCCCCAGGGGGGACGGGGTGGGCGGGCAGAGCCAGACACTCTGGGCCAAAAGCAGGGGCAGTTTCAGTCCCTGGAGCCTGTGCGGGTCCTGCCAGGGGCTCCCCTCCAGCAGGAGGCTTTCCAGACCCGGCCTGCCCGGGCTCCCAGGCGGCAGGGGGAGTGGGGCCTCGTCTGCCCGCAGTTCTATCTCCCGGGAACCTGCCCTCCAGCTGCCACCGCAGTGCCCTGCATCCAGCTTTTAAATGGCCAGCATTCTTAAATGCCAAACTGGCCCAGCTGGTGAGGATCCGTGGTTGAGCGTTCATTGACCTATGAACCAGGAGGTCAGGGTTTGATTCCCGGTCAGGGCATATGCCTGGGTTTTGGGCTCGATCCCCAGTGTGGGGCGTGCAGGAGGCAGCAGATCCATTATTCTATCATTATGTTTCTACTCTCTCTCTCTCCCTTCCATCAATAAAAAGATACATATTGTAAAAATACTCCCCCTTCTGAACCCAACAACTTCACTTGGAGGGATCTCCCTAAAGACCGTCTATCATGAGCCAAAATACTAGCGGAATATTAACGCAAAAAGGCCCACGCAGCGTGTATGATTCTAAGGACCTCCACAGACAGCCGCACCGGACGGGGCCACTTAGTGCCAAGGACTGTTACAGCCGCCACACACGCGGGCAGAATTCCGAGGGACAGCCCAGGGTTCATCCGTGAAGGGTTCAAAGTGGCCTAAACAGCAAGGATTCAAACTGGACAGAAACACACACACACACACACACACACACACACGCACACGGCATTACAAGATGCGCACACAATATACCACTTTTCACGGTGGTTGTCTGAGTGCTGGAATTCATAGCACTTTATTACATATACTCCTCTGCATTTTTTTCAAGTCTTTGGCAATCAGCATTGATAAATAAAGGGAAATGAATCCTTTTCAAAGACTATGGTTAAAACCGAGTGGATAGCCGAGACCGGTTTGGCTCAGTGGACAGAGCATCGGCCTGCAGACTGAAGGGTCCCAGGTTCGATTCCGGTCAAGGGCATGTACCTTGGTTGCGGGCACATCCCCAGTGGTGGGTTTGCAGGAGGCAGCTGATCGATGTTTCTCTCTCATCGATGTTTCTAACTCTCTATCCCTGTCCCTTCCTCTCTCTATAAAATCAATAAAATATATTAAAAAAAAAAAAAAGACCTAAAAACACCCCCAGAAAAAACCGGGGGATACAGACAACGTTGATTGACAAGAGGGGCGGGGCAGGGGCAGCCGAGGAGGAAATCCTCTTAAGCTTGTACCTTATTGTAGACCAGCCTGGGGTGGCCTCTTCAAAAATAACAAAGTGAAGGTTTTTACAAGGAAATAAGCCCAGGGCTGAGCACACCTGAGGGGAGGCGGGTAAGGACCTTCAGCCCCGAGGGGGCTCTGGGCCCAAAGCCCACTGCAGCCTCCCAGGACCTGGCTGGTCTTGGGCGAGGGCTCAGCCCAGCGTGGGGCCTTCAGCGCCCGGGATCAGGGGTGGGGCCTCCAGACCCCCAGCCCCCTCTCGGGGGTCAGGGGTGGGGCTGTCACCTCCCCACACTGTTTCCCAGGGGAAAGGCAGGCCGGCCAAGGAGAGGGAGAGCTTCAGTGGTGTGGGACCTCTGACCCCTGTGCCCCTGGGCCTGGCAAAGGACGACCCCACGTGAGTAACCCCGGTCACCTTGTCTGAGGAGAACCATCCAGATGGGCCGCCCTGCCCAGCCCCCGAGCAGCACAGACTGATCAAGGCAGGCGGCCACCCTGGGCCCAGGCAGCTGGGGGGCAATGTCTCTGAGACCAAAGGCTCCGTCCTTCCTGAAGCCCCAGGTTCTATCCACCCTCCAGGTTTCTGTGCACATGGAGTGGGGGCTCTGACATCTTGGGCAGGAGGGCACCCCCCCCCCCCGCAATACACACACACACACACACACACATACACACACACACACACACACTCACACACAGACTCCCAGGGAGTTGGAGCAGCGCCCCCTGGAGGCACGGGGAGGCGGAGCAGCCTGGAAAGGGGGCCTCAGGCAGGGAATCCCCAGCTTCCTTCCACGTGTAAAGTCCCCAGCCCCTGGCCTTCCCTGTGTCCCTGGCGGTGGGGGTGTACACCTCCCGGGTTAGCGATCTTTTCAGGAATCGGAGGGCAAAGACTGTTCAGAACCATGTGGGGTCGCAGACGGGCCTGCGGTTCTGGAGGCACCAGGGTGGTCTCTTCTCAGGGGTCGTCCTGGTCCACCAGGTCACCAGGAGCACAGCTCCTCCTGCCGCAGCGGCTCCCCCAGCGGACCCAGAGGGGTGAGGCCGGGCAGCTGGGCCGGTGCCCTTGGTGCCCCCCACTCCCACCCCATGAGGACCCTCGGAAGGGACTGGGGGGGCAGGGGGTGCTCTCAGGGGCCGCATGATTCCAGCAGGGCCTGGAGGGGTTCCAGTCGGGCCAGGGGGGCCCGGACAGAGTCACCTTCACAGCCGAGCGGCTGACCCCTCCGCCCTCCATGTCAGGAGCGGGGACGCAGAGCCTGTCCCGCGTCGGCCACAGGCGCCTCTGCTGGGCAGCTGCCCACGGGCCGCGCCCACGGCGGCTCTGCCTGCACTTTCTGGAAGGTCCCAGGGGGCCGGGCCGCCACCCCTGACCGAGGCTGTGAGGCGTCACGAAGCTCTCCCTTCAGGCGCCTGCGCGCAGCCGGGCTGAGCCCCAGAAAGGAGTTGGCTCCGAGCAGGAGGGGACACGTGTCCGCGATGGGGCTGCTCTCGGATGGGCTGAGCTCAGGGTGCATCCCGCTCCCTCCCAGGCCACGTGACCTCTGGTGACCTGGCCTGGCGGGCTCAGGGCTGCAGGCTGTCTGCAGGGATCACTCAGCACAGGAAGTGTCTCTACCCGTTTATTCTCTTTAACCCTCTCCCTTTCCAGAACAGGACCCAGCGCAGGGCCCCCACCCCGCCCGAGCCTAGTCGCCGTACCTCATTTTGGTCCCCAGCTTCTTTTGCTTTTAATTCTATTTTATTGATATTTTTTTTAGAGAGAGGAAGGGAGAGGGATAGAGAGTTGGAAACATTGATCAGGTGCCTCCTGCACACCCCCCACTGGGGATGTGCCTGCAACCAAGGTACATGCCCTTGACCGGAATCGAACCCGGGACCCTTGAGTGCTCAGGCTGACGCTCTAGCCACTGAGCCACACCGGTTAGGCGTTTCCCATCTTGTGGGTGACGAAGCTCAGGGTCAGCTTCAGCAGCTTCTCCTGCACGGCCTTGTTGGCCATGACCTGCTTAGTCAGTTCCTTGATGTCCGTCCACTTCAGGTCCGTGAGGATGTCTGAGACCTGGCAGCGTAGCTTCTCCTTCTCGGCTGGCGGCAGCTCCTTGAGCATCTGAGGGACAGACTTAAACTTCCCCCAGGACATATAGGCCCCTATAAGTCCCCCGACGGCGCCCCCTGTGGGACAGGAGGTTCGGTTAGTCAGGCTGTTCACAGTGACGGACTCGGAGATCGCTGTGAGCTCCTCAGAGGATTTAGGTGGCAGCCCAGGGCTCGTGCCACAGCCATTGATTCAAACTGTGGTCCGGGTCCCAGCCCGAGGTCCGGGTCACAGCCTGTGGTTGGGATCAGAGCCCGTGGTTGGGGTCAGAGCCCGTGGTTGAGGTCACCTGGGAATCTTCCTGTTCCCTGATTAGAGGAAGCAACTCATTTGACCTCCAAGGGACCATGGAAACAGCCAAACCTCCCTCATTGCCACAAACTGGTCCCCACACAGGAGCAGGAATAAGACCAGGGGCAGGTGCATTGGGGGAGACCGTGGGCAGCTTCTCCTGCACAGACTGGGGACCAGGGACTGGGGATGGGGGGGGGGGCGCTCTCTGAACAGCTAATGTGCGCAGCCAGAGGCCTGGATCCCAGCTCCCCCTGTCCCTGCAATAAGACAGGAACGGGCCTACCCAGGGGCACAGGGCACACCCCTCGGGCAGGGCGTCCTCCAGTCCGCATGCACGGCCCCACAGGAGGGGCGCCTGCGCTTCTGAGACACAACACGTGTGTTCCCCGGACACGTCTGTCCACAAAGGCCGTGTCTCGGACTCAGATCACCAGCCCCTCCCGCGGGTCGCCGGCTCCTGTGGGGCCCCTGTGGACCCGGGTCCTTCGTCCCACACCCCGCGGGGCCCTGCACTCACCAACGGCCAGTCCCGGCGGGCCAATGGCCAGGCCCCCAATAGCCATCAGGAAGCCGGTAACCGCGATGGCATTCCTCGTGTGCCTCACTGTTGCCTTCATCTCATTCCCAGGCCAGACCTTGCTCAGCAGATCCAGGGCCTCCTCCACCGTCAGGGACCGAGCAAGTGACATCATGGCCTCCTTCACCCTCAGGGACTTAGCGGGCGGCTTGGTGGCCTCCTTCACCCTCAGGGACTTAGCGGGCGGCTTGGTGGCCTCCTTCACCCTCAGGGACTTAGCGGGCGGCTTTGTGGCCTCCTTCCCCCTTAGGGACATATCGGGTATGGAGTGCCTTCGGGAGGGAGGGTTCCCACGCGTCATTGTTCCCGCCCAAAGCTCGCTCTTCCCAGTGTCCAGGGCGAACCCTGCTCCCGGCCGACCCCAGCTCTGCCGTGGGTGAGAGGACAGCACCGTCACGTGACAAGCCCTCTGTCACCAAGAAAGCGGGGCGACCGGTAGTCAATATGCAAACAGGCCCGGCTGGGTGTCTCAGGGATTTAGCGTGGACCTGTGACCCAGGAGGTCAGGGTTCAATTCCCGGTCTGGGCACATGCCCAGGTTGCGGGCTGCATCCCCAGTGTGAGGTGTGAAGGAGGCAGTTGATCCATGATTCTCTCTCATCACTGATGTTTTTTTGGGTGTTTCTTCTTTCTTCTTCTTCTCTCTCTCTCCCTTCCTCTCTGAAATAAAAAAAAAAAAAACATTAAAAAGAAAAGACAAAAAAGAAAAGAAAAGCCACATCTGTAAAAGGCAGCCCACCCCTATTCGTGGGCCGGGCCGAGGCAGGAAGACGCAGCAGCCAGAGGAGAAAAGGTTCAAACAATCCCAGGGACCCGAGGAGGCGTGGATCCTACGGAGCAGGACCTGACCTTGGGAACAAGGTGACAGCAAGTCTCTGGGGTCAGGAGGCTGTTTGCCCAGCTGGCAGGTGGGACATGGCAGGGAGGGGCGGGCTCTGCCCAGGGTCCTGGGGATGGATCGCCCCCACCTGGCAGGGCTGGGAAATAAAATCAAAGCAGAGCTATTTCCAGCTTGAGCTGCAGCCAAGCCCAGAGGGGCACCTCCCTCACTCTCCCTCTTCCTCCATGGGGCTGAGCATGCTGACAGCTGCTGAGGCGCCCACAGGCCACAGGGCAGCCTCCAGCTCCCTGTCTGTGGGTTGATGAGGGCTTTTTTTAAACCACAGGAAATCCGGACCCGTCTCCAATGTGCAATTGTCCTCCCGGTCCTGGGGGAAAACGGGGAGTTCTCAGATCAATTCCCGGATCTGCCCCACCCACAGGCAGGGCTTCAGAATTCTCAGGCCCAGGAGAGCTGCAGTCCCCTGCGCCGGTGCCTGGGACCCTTCTTTTATCTATTTTATATTTATACTAGAGGCCCGGTGCATGAAATTCGTGCACTTGGGGAGGGGGTGTCCCTCAGCCCAGCCTGCACCCTCTCGCAGGGAGCGGGCCTAAGCTGTCAGTTGGACATGCTTAGCACTGTCACGGAGGCGGGAGAGGCTCCCACCACCGCTGCTGCGCTCGCCAGCCATGAGCCCAGCTTCTGGCTGAGAGGCCCTCCTCCTGTGGGAGCGTACTGAGCACCAGGGGGAAGCTCCTGCGTTGAGCATCTGCCCCCTGGTGGTCAGTGTGTATTATAGCGACTGGTCATTCCGCTGTTTGGTCAATTTGCATATTAGCCTTTTATTATATAGGGTACTTTACATTGAGGTCAGAGAGGAAGGGGGAGGGAGGGAGACAGACACCAATGAGGAGAGCGAATCATGCACCAGCTGCCTCCTGCACACCCCCACTGGGGATCAATCCCACATCCCGGGCCTGTGCCCTGACATGAATCGAACTATGACCTCCTGGGTCATGGGTCAACCCTCAAGCTCTGAGCCATGCTGGCTGGGCCTTCTGACATTCCCCAGATCACGGGTCCCCAAGGGCACAGCTCACTGAAGGTCATGTCAGCCCAGCAGCCTGGTGGGGGACGCTGCCTTCACAGGAGCCCAGGGCGTCTCCAGCTGCACCCAGGAGGCAAGACTGAAGGGCCTGACCCGGACCCGGCGTCCCTGACTCCATCCTCGAGTCAGAAGTTGGGAAACAGCATCGGCCAGACCAGTCTGTCTGCCAGGTGGGGTTGGAGGCGACTAAGGGGGGACACAGGCACCTGGGTTGTGAATCGAAATCATCCTCATACTCCATCTTCCAGCTGGGGCGGCGGCGGCCGATTTTAAACCGAGTTCTCGGTGCCCTGTCACAGGCCGGTGCTTCCTGTGGCTCCAGGTGGGCCTCCCACCATGGCACTTCCTCTTCGTCCTGGGGGACCGCTGTCATCACGCTCTGCGGCTCCATCTGGAAAATGAATGAAATGCCCGGGTTTGCCTGCCAGTACAAGTCAGCTCTGCGGGGCCCGGGCACGCACGCCTCTCCCCAGCCGCCCCACGTGCGGTCACCCGCTGCCTCCCGGAAACACGGGACATGTGCCCGAGGGTCACCCACAGCAGGCTCTGGTGCCGGGACCACCTGGGTTGCCACTGAGCAGGGCACAGGGAGACAGGGTCCTCAGGGCGCAGCCACTGGCCTCTCGGGAGGACCCCAGGCCCTCCGACCCGGCCCGGCTCCTGGTCTGCTGTGTGGCCCCAAGGGCACCCTGCCCTTCACCCCGCCCTCACGGAGCCCCTGTCTCCTTTTGGCTCTGTGGGCCTCGGGCCTAGGGACCCACCTCCTCCCAGCCCCACGCGCCAGCGCACAGGGCCTGAGAGGAAGGGGCTAAGTTAGTGTTTGGTGACTGACAGGCCAGAGTCCAATAGCAGGGCCTAAGGCCTGGCGGGGGGTTGAGGAAGAGGGGGCATAAAAAGGTCAAGGGCAGATCACTCCTAAAGCTCCAGGACCAAGCTGATGGGGAGCCTGCAGGAGGCAAAGGGCCTGAGGAGTGTAGGGTAACAGGGCCCCGCAGATCCCCAAGTCCCCAAACTAGAGATAGCTTGTGATACCAAATACCACCTACGTGCTGAGTGAATAGCGGTTCCATTGTTCGGCTTAGGGAATCATGACAGGAAAACGATATCTGCACCTGTTCAGTTTGAGCTGGGTTAGGCCTAATTACACAGTACACGTCAGCAACAATGTAACAACCAACTACACAGTGATGTCAGCAACAATGTAACAACTAACTACACAGAGAGGTCAGCAACAATGTAACAACCAACTACACAGTACACGTCAGCAACAATGTAACAACTAACTACACAATGATGTCAGCAACAATGTAACAACTAACTACACAGTGATGTCAGCAACAATGTAACCATATAACTAACCACCCAGTGATGTCAGCAACAATGTAACAGCATAACTAACCACCCAGTGATGTCAGCAACAATGTAACAACTAACTACACAGAGAGGTCAGCAACAATGTAACAACTAACTACACAGAGAGGTCAGCAACAATGTAACAACTAACTATACAGAGAGGTCAGCAACAATGTAACCACATAACTAACCACCCAGTGATGTCAGCAACAATGTAACAACATAACTAACCACCCAGTGATGTCAGCAACAATGTAACAACTAACTATACAGAGATGTCAGCAACAATGTAACCACATAACTAACCACCCAGTGATGTCAGCAACAATGTAACAACATAACTAACCACCCAGTGATGTCAGCAACAATGTAACAACTAACTACACAGAGAGGTCAGCAACAATGTAACAACTAACTACACAGAGAGGTCAGCAACAATGTAACAACTAACTATACAGAGATGTCAGCAACAATGTAACCACATAACTAACCACCCAGTGATGTCAGCAACAATGTAACCACATAACTAACCACCCAGTGATGTCAGCAACAATGTAACAACATAACTAACCACCCAGTGATGTCAGCAACAATGTAACCACAGAACTAACCACCCAGTGATGTCAGCAACAATGTAACAACATAACTAACCACCCAGTGATGTCAGCAACAATGTAACAACTAACTACACAGAGAGGTCAGCAACAATGTAACAACCAACTACACAGTGATGTCAGCAACAATGTAACAACTAACTACACAGTGATGTCAGCAACAATGTAACAACCAACTACACAGAGATGTCAGCAACAATGTAACAACCAACTACACAGTGACGTCAGCAACAATGTAACCACATAACTAACCACCCAGTGATGTCAGCAACAATGTAACAACTAACTAACCGCCCAGTGATGTCAGCAACAATGTAACAACATAACTAACCACCCAGTGATGTCAGCAACAATGTAACAACATAACTACACAGAGAGGTCAGCAACAATGTAACAACTAACTATACAGAGATGTCAGCAACAATGTAACAACTAACTACACAGTACATGTCAGCAACAATGTAACAACTAACTATACAGAGATGTCAGCAACAATGTAACAACTAACTATACAGAGATGTCAGCAACAATGTAACAACTAACTATACAGAGATGTCAGCAACAATGTAACAACTAACTACACAGAGAGGTCAGCAACAATGTAACAACTAACTACACAGAGAGGTCAGCAACAATGTAACAACTAACTAACAACCCAGTGATGTCAGCAACAATGTAACAACTAACTATACAGAGATGTCAGCAACAATGTAACAACCAACTACACAGAGATGTCAGCAACAATGTAACAACTAACTACACAGTACACATCAGCAACAATGTAACAACTAACTACACAGTACACATCAGCAACAATGTAACAACTAACTACACAGTACACGTCAGCAACAATGTAACAACTAACTACACAGTACACGTCAGCAACAATGTAACAACTAACTACACAGTACACATCAGCAACAATGTAACAACTAACTACACAGTACACATCAGCAACAATGTAACAACTAACTACACAGTACACGTCAGCAACAATGTAACAACTAACTACACAGTACACGTCAGCAACAATGTAACAACTAACTACACAGTACATGTCAGCAACAATGTAACAACTAACTACACAGTACACGTCAGCAACAATGTAACAACTAACTACACAGTACACGTCAGCAACAATGTAACAATTAACTATACAGAGATGTCAGCAACAATGTAACAACTAACTAACCGCCCAGTGATGTCAGCAACAATGTAACAACATAACTAACCACCCAGTGATGTCAGCAACAATGTAACAACATAACTACACAGAGAGGTCAGCAACAATGTAACAACTAACTATACAGAGATGTCAGCAACAATGTAACAACTAACTACACAGTACATGTCAGCAACAATGTAACAACTAACTATACAGAGATGTCAGCAACAATGTAACAACTAACTATACAGAGATGTCAGCAACAATGTAACAACTAACTATACAGAGATGTCAGCAACAATGTAACAACTAACTACACAGAGAGGTCAGCAACAATGTAACAACTAACTACACAGAGAGGTCAGCAACAATGTAACAACTAACTATACAGAGATGTCAGCAACAATGTAACAACTAACTAACCACCCAGTGATGTCAGCAACAATGTAACAACATAACTAACCACCCAGTGATGTCAGCAACAATGTAACAACATAACTAACCACCCATTGATGCCGGCAACAACGGAACAACATAACTTGCACCCTGGCCCTGCCCTTTTAACCTTTACATCGTAGTTTTACTTGACCTGTTCTGTGTGCTGGTGGGTGTGGACCCACAAACACTTCCCACCGTGCTGCGGTTGAATTGCCCGACGACGCGTTTCCCGGAGTGCATCCCCATCGTCAGTGACGCCTGGCTGCACAGCTGTGCACTTTCAACCGCTTTATCGAGCTGTGATCAGCACCCAGAAAGCTGTTCATATGCAATATCTAAAACTCGATAAATCTGAGGCAAGTACACACCCATGAAACCATCAGCACCATCAAGGCCATCAGTACATCTGTCAGCTCTGGAGGTTCCCTGCTGCCCCCGCTCTGATAGAATCGAGTGTGTGTGCGTGTGTGTGTGTGTGTGTGTGAACACAGAGCCCTGGCCAGGTTGGGTCAGTGGCCTGTGGACTGAAGGATCCCAGGTTTGATTCTGATCATGGGCCTGTACCTCGGTTGTAGGCTCCTCCCGGGTCAGGGCACATGCGGGCAGCAACCAGTCCATGTGTCTCTCTCACATCCACGTTTCTCTCTGTTCCTCCCCCTCCCTTCCACTCTCAGTGCCCGGGTAGCAGAGCCAGCTGCGGGCGGATGCTGCCCAGCGCTCCAGGACGTGTTTCCATTCCCGAACCTGTTCCGTCATCACTTATACCTTAGTTACCTGTCCTCCCGTCCCCCCTCCCCTGTCCCCCTACAGGGAGGGCCGGAAGTGTTAGCCAGGGCTCCCCTGGCCGAAGGGGCAAACCCCATATACCCCTAACGGGGAGCTTTAGCTTGAGTTGGGGTGACTGAGGCTGCGCCCCAGCCCAGGTTAGGGAGAGCCCAGCTCCGGGGTGGGGAGGAGAGGGCAGCCCAGGCTTGGGCCTGAAGGAGGTTCTGTTTCTCTGCGGGCAGCGCCCCCTGGCGGCCCATGAAATCACGGCTGCTCACTCCTTCCCTGAAGACGGGGGAGGGGGACCAGGAGGGGAAGAGGCTTCTAGGTGGGTTCTCGGGAAGGAGAGCGGTGAGAATCACACACACCTTCAGCCCCTCAGGCCTGAGGCCACGGAACGCGGTGACACGCGTACCGCACCCTCCCCGAGGCAGCGGGGCCTCCCGCGTGGGGTCCCCAGCGCACAGCGATGCGCACAGCCCTGAGGCCAGCCCGGGGGGAGTCATTCCGTTTCCCGTGCCTCGGTTTCCTCATTGGGAAAGGGCCGTGATAGAGCTGGTTCCCCCGGGACGGTCCGGGAGACACCAGGAGGCCGTGCGGAGGGTCTGAATGGTTCTGGTTGTCCTGTCCAGTGTGGCTCGGTGGATAGTCTCGACCTGTGGCCTGAAGGGTCCCGGGTTCCATGCTGGTCAAGGGCATGTACCTCTGTTGCAGGCTGGATCCCTGGCCCTGGTCAGGGCGCAGACAGAGGAAACCAACCCATGTGTCTCTCTCACATCGATGTTTCTCTCTCTGTCTCCCCCACTCCCTGCCACTCCCTCTAAAATCAACGGGAAAATGTCCTCAGGTGAGGATTAACCAAACAATGAGAAGAAATAGAAATAAGTGCTCTGGCTCACATCGCAGGCTGTGAGAGGAACAGCGTCAGTAAAGCCCCAGGTGAGCGGCAGGCACCCAGAGGGCCAGGAGGCCGACCCCCACACCCCCACACTGCACCCCATTCCCCAGCCCCACAATGCCCCTGAGGGCGAGGCTGTGTTCACAGAGCCAGCCGGAGCCAGAACTCAGATGGGGTCCTCTGAGGCCAGCACCCCCACCCTCACCCCCACCCCGCTCCCCCTTAGGCTGAGCGAGCCAGCCCCTACCTCACAGGGCTCTTTGGGGAGAAACTCACCCAGACCCACGGCTGGGTGATGCAGGCTCAGGCCACACACACACCCCCTCCCACTCTGCACCCCCACAACCTCTTAACTAGAGCACATGAGACAACTTCATATCATTTTGAAAATTGAAAACTGAAATCTGAGATGTTAAGGACCGGCTGGCGTGGCTCAGTGGTTGAGCATCGACTTGGGAACCTGGTGGTCAGGGTTCGAATCCCTGTCAGGGCACATGCCCTGTTGCCGGCTCATCCCCATTGTGGGGCGTGCAGGAGGCAGCCAGCCGGTCAGTGATTCGCTCTCATCACTGGTGTGTCTCTCCCCCTCGCCCTTCCTCTCTGAGTCAGTGGGAATCCACTTAAAATAAATGAATGAATAGAGAGGAGCAGCCTGCAGCCGCCCGGGCAGGTCAGAGCTGGGCTCCCGGTCCCTCCGCTGGGGCCCGGGCAGGGACTCCGAGGAAGGAGGGCCTCAGGGGCGCAGTGAGGAAGGCCTGAGTGAGGGAACACTGGATGGCGTCCGCTGTGCTGTGCCCTGAGCTGTGGTTTAGTTTCCTCTTTCCTGTTCCTTCGGGGGGATGGGGGGTCTGGGAAGCCTGGGGCCGGGGAGGCTGAGAGGCGGCCCCTCTGAGGATGGGGGTGGGTGGGAAGGCTTTGCAGGGGGAGCACTTGGACGGTAGGACCCCCCTCACCCACACCCGCCTCACCCACCTGTTAGCAATGCTCCCAACGATGTGGCGGAAGGAGACACTGGGAACTGGACCTGCAAGGCAGCCGGAACCTTCTAAAGGGTGCTCCCAGCTGGGATCAGGGCCGGAGCACTGCCAACACAAAGTCCATCCAGGTTTCATTTCCCGACAGGTCTGCCTGCCCTCACTCTGCATCTGCCCTGATTGGTCAGGGCTCAGAGCTCGGATTCCTGGTAATGCACCTTTGGGCCTTTCCCAGGACGGGGGTTAAAGTGGAGCCTAAGTGGGCGGCCCCCTGAGTCTGAAGCTCAGATAAAAAATGGCGGAGCCTAAGATGGCAGAGGCTCCTCTGTTTGACAGAAAGGTCACTGGTTCACTCTCACCCCCACCCCAGGTGCCCTAGGAGAAGACCCCAACTCCTCCTCTGGCTGTGGGCCTGTGACCCTCCTCCCTCCGCGGCCCCCGAGGGTCAGGCCCCTGGGCTGCTCCCTGGGCCCAGAACAGGCTCCCCTCCGGCCTGTGCAGGGCTGGCTCCCTCACAGGGTGCAGGGGTGCCAGGGGACTGTCCCCGATCCTGCTGGCACCTCCAGCCCAGCCCCACGTCCGCCTTCCTCCTGGCGGCCAGCACTCCCATCAGAAATGACCTGCTCGGTCCTCCTTCTAGCAAACGCCTCCCACCAGGAGGTCTGCCTCTGAGGGCTGGTCCCCACTCCCTGCTGCGAAGGTGCCCACACCCCTCTCCCAGGTGCCCACACCCCTCTCCCAGGTGCCCACATCCCTCCCAGGTGCTCACACCCCTCTCCCAGGTGCTCACACCCCTCTCCCAGGTGCCCACACCCCTCTCCCAGGACTCAGCACTGTACTTCCTCAGTGGAGGGAGGGAGGGAGAGGGGAGAAAAGGGAGGGAGGAAGGCAAAAAGGTCATTTTCTGGTGAGAACAGAAAACAGAAGAGGCATCCCCATCAGCTGGGGGTGGGGGTGGGGGTAGGGAGGCAGGAGGAGGCGGGGCTTCTGTTTTTACCAAGAAAAACCTCCAGGTCCTGTCACACAGGGTGGGAAGCTGCTGTCATGGGGAGGTGGGCGGATGCTGGGGAGCCGCTGGGACCTGGCCAGGCCTGTGCTCACTTCCTCCAGGCCACGCCCACTGGCCTGTGGTCAGGGGACCTGCAAGCAGCCCCAGAGCTCACCGACCACAGGGCCGCTCTCCCTCTTCTCGGCCCGGGGCCCATCCCCCTCAGCGGCGGGGTCATAGGTCTCGGTCCTTGGCTGCAGCCTGGGCTCCCATCCCGGTCTGCCAGGCGCCTGACCAGGAGTGTGCCCGGCACGGGTGGCCCAGGCCCCTTCCGGTGCCCATGGGAGGCCTGCGGGGCGCCCCCACCAGGAGAGCTGGGAGCTCTGCACCCACAGCTGGTCCTGTGAGCAGGCCTTCTGGAGGACCTTCCGTGTGGACAGAGACCGAGCCCGCACGGCCCCACTTCCTGTCCGCTGGCGGGATGTCGTCTCGTTTGCTGCTGTGCTTTTTATTTATTTTATTATTATTTTTAAATAAATCTTTATTGTTCAGATTATTACAATTGTTTCTCCTTTTTTCCCCCCCTATCTCCCCATCACCCGGTTCCTTCCCCGCCGTTGTCCTTATCCATAGGTGTATGATTTTTGTCCAGTCTCTTCCCATACCCCCCACACAGACACCCCTTTCCACCTGAGAATTATCAATCCACTCCCATTCTATGCCCCTGATTCTATTCTGTTCATCAGTTTATTCTGTTTCTCAGTTTTTTAATTCACTTGGTTTTTAGAATCACTTGTTGATAGATATGTATTTGTTGTTCATAATTTTTATCTTTACTTTTTTCTTCTTTTTCCTCTTTTTAAAGAATACCCTTCAGCATTTCATATAATACTGGTTTGGTGGTGATGAACTCCTTTAGCTTTTTCTTATCTGTGAAGCTCTTTATCTGCCCTTCAATTCTGAATGATAACTTTGCTGGGTAGAGTAGTCTTGGTTGTAGGTTCTTGCTATTCATCACTTTGAATATTTCTTGCCACTCCCGTCTGGCCTGCATAGTTTCTGTTGAGAAATCAGCTGATAGTCGTATGGGTGCTCCCTTGTAGGTAACTAACTGTTTTTCTCTTGCTGCTTGTAAGATTCTCTCTTTGTCTTTTGCCCTTGGCATTTTAATTATGGTGTGTCTTGGTGTGGTCCTCTTTGGATTCCTCTTGTTTGGGGTCTGTGCGCTTCCTGAACCTGAAAGTCTATTTCTTTCACCAGGTGGGGGAAGTTTTCTGTCATTATTTCTTCAAATAGGTTTTCAGTACCTTGCTCTCTCTCTTCTGGCACCCCCAAAATTCGGATATTGGTACGCTTAAAGCCATCCCGGAGGCTCCTTATGCTATCCTCACACTTTTGGATTCTTCTTTCTTTCCACCTCTCTGGTTGGGTGTTTTTTTCTTCCTCATATTCCAGATCTTTGGTTTGACTCTTCGGGTGCGGTGGTCTACTCTGTATATTCTTTATTTCAGACAGTGTATGCATAATTTCTGACTGGTCCTTTTCCATTTGTTTGGTATTCTCATTAAGGTCCTTGAAGGTCTCTTCAAGTTTCTCAGTGGTTTTTAGAAGATTCTTGAGTAACCTTATAAATATGGTTCTGAACACTGTGTCGTCCATTAGTTTGCTTTCATCTATCTCTCCTACTTGTGACATACTTCGATGTCTCCTCATTTTGGCTGCCTCCCTGTGTTGATGGAGTGGCTTTGTGTGGTCGGTGACCTATAGGGGCCGGTAGCTCAGCTTCCCCAATCACCCTAGGTGGTCGCTCTTGGTACTCCCCTTTGTGGGCTGAGTGGAAAGTCTTGGTGTAGTTAAAAGCCCTGATTGCTGTTGGTACACTGGGAGGAATTGAACTCTGGTCCAATTGGTTGTGAGGGCCTGCTGTGTCTATAATGGAAGAATTGCTGTGCTGGAGACACAGTAGGGCTCTGGTGCTCACTGAGTCTGCCTCTTGAATGTGTCCCTTATGAGCGTGGTTGAAATCTGGTGTCGTCCACACCGACAGAAAAGTCACTCTCACTCTCCGACCGATGGCCGAGAGTCCCGTAGGCGTCTGGGTCCCCCGCGTGTCCCCAGAAACTGGAGTTCAGAGTGGTTGGGATTGTTGGTATCACTGGCGGGAGTTGATCTCCAAGCCAGTTGGCTGTGAGGATCAGCAGTGTCTCGGCTGGGAGAGCTTCTGTGCTCAGCTTGGATGGGGCGGAGTCTCAGGGTGGCGCAGACAAGCTTTGGTTTCCCATCTGCTCCGCCCTAACAGGGGCGGTTTCTCCTTGCCTGAATTAATGGCTGTGCGCCTCTGAGAGAAGGCAGCTTTCGAGCCTCTCCTGCTGCCTAACGGACCAGTTTCTCCCCAGCTGGGGCTGGATTTCAGTGTAGTCGGGAGGTTTTGTTTTTCTCCCAAACGAGAAAGCTAGCCACGCAGCGTCTGCTGCCCTCCCTCACCACGCGCCAGAAATTATGCATACACTGTCTGAAATAAAGAATATACAGAGTAGACCACCGCACCCGTGTATTCAGCCGCCCGCCCTTTCCGCGCTCACGGATCTCCGCACCTCCACAGCTCCTGACGCTCAGCGTCCCCCTCTCTTTTTTTCTCTAGTTGTAGGTTTTCCACTCTGCCAGCTTTCCGGTGGTTCTGGACAGTGTGCGCTCTGTTTTCCAGTTGTAGTTTCAAAATTGTTGTGGCAGGCAACAATTAGGTGTTTACCTTATGCCGCCATCTTGGTTTCTCCGCTGCTGCGCTTTTTAAATAAAACAAATAAAATGGTGCACATAAGTCCTGCCTGCTCCCCTCTTCCTGGTTCATTCAGCCACGCCCCCCTCCCCCGCAGGCCACATTCCCCAACTTTTCCGCAAATATGCAAATATGTTTTTACTGATTTCAGAGAGGAAGGGAGAGGGAGAGAGAGACGTCATTGATGAGAGAGAATCATGGACCGGCTGCCTCCTCCACAACCCACACTGGGGATCCAGCCCCCATCCCGGGCCTGTGCCCTGACCTCCTGGGTCATACATAGGATGACGCCCAACCACTGGGCCCGCCCCTGGGCTCCTCAGCGCTTGGTGTGCGTCCTGCTGACCCGCGAGGTGGGGGCAGGTGGAGCCGCAGACACCACCCCACGTGCGAGCCCCGCCATCTCACGCCCTCCCACCGCCGGGCGGCACCCTGGTCCTCGCTGTGGGGACCAGGTCACTGCCTGGTGTGTCCCCTCCGCTGCTCCCTGAGCTCCTCCCAGGAGGCCCCGCCTCCATCCCAGGGCCCAGCTCAGCCTAAAAGCCGTGGGGTGGTTTCGGCTTGTCGCCAGGGCGCCCAGCAGGCTCAGCGATGGTCCCAGCAGGGCTGTCCGAGCACCAGCGAGGTCTGCGTGCGGCACACGCCCGGTCCGCCGCCTGGAACAGCCTGGTCTCAAATGTTCCCCAAGAGTCTGACTCTGACTCAGCAGGGGGCCTGGCTCCAGGTGTGAGGCTCAGCCTGCTGTTCCCAGGCACCACCACTTGGGGGAGTGGAGAGCGAGGTTCCCAGGGCCTGTGAGGCCTTCCTCATGGGGCAGAGGGATTGGACCAGGGGTGTGTGTCGGGGGGGAGGGGCGGGGCGGGGGGCGGGGCAGGAGGTGCGTCCAAGAAGAACTGGTTTGTGTACAAACCTGGGCCTCGCTGGCCACACAAACTGGTCCTTGCTGGTTTTGCCTGGACAGAGGGCTCTGGGCAGACAGGTCTCGGGGTGAGGGGCAACTTCCTGAAGCCAGATGGGGTGCCCTCTCAGCAATGAGGCCAGGCAGCCGGCCCCTTCACCCTGCATGGTGCTGGGCAAGGGGTGCTGGGCAAGGGGTGCGCAGTCCCAGCCACGGCCTCCTGGTCTCATCCCCTCCCCAGTGCCTCCCCCTCCTGGTCCCTGGTCCGGGGCAGCGTTCACTGGGGCAGGAGCCAGGTCTGCAGGAGGCTGGGGCTGGGCAGGGGAAAGGGCCCTGTTCTGAGTCCCTCCCAGAATCCACCTGTTGCTGGCTCCCCACACCTCCACCCCGACCCCCACCTCGAGGAGCCAGCTCCAGAATGTTCCAGCGCTGACTACAGAAAGGCAGGCCCCAGGGGGGATGGGGTGGGCGGGCAGAGCCAGACACTCTGGGCCAAAAGCTGGGGCAGTTTCAGTCCCTGGAGCCTGTGCGGGCCCTGCCAGGGGCTCCCCTCCAGCAGGAGGCTTTCCAGACCCGGCCTGCCCGGGCTCCCAGGCGGCAGGGGGAGTGGGGCCTCGTCTGCCCGCAGTTCTATCTCCCGGGAACCTGCCCTCCAGCTGCCACCGCAGTGCCCTGCATCCAGCTTTTAAATGGCCAGCATTCTTAAATGCCAAACTGGCCCAGCTGGTGAGGATCCGTGGTTGAGCGTTCATTGACCTCTGAACCAGGAGGTCAGGGTTTGATTCCCGGTCAGGGCATATGCCTGGGTTTTGGGCTCGATCCCCAGTGTGGGGCGTGCAGGAGGCAGCAGATCCATTATTCTATCATTATGTTTCTACTCTCTCTCTCTCCCTTCCATCAATAAAAAGATACATATTGTAAAAATACTCCCCCTTCTGAACCCAACAACTTCACTTGGAGGGATCTCCCTAAAGACCGTCTATCGTGAGCCAAAATACTAGCGGAATATTAACGCAAAAAGGCCCACGCAGCGTGTATGATTCTAAGGACCTCCACAGACAGCCGCACCGGACGGGGCCACTTAGTGCCAAGGACTGTTACAGCCGCCACACATGCGGGCAGAATTCCGAGGGACAGCCCTGGGTTCATCCGTGAAGGGTTCAAAGTGGCCTAAACAGCAAGGATGCAAACTGGATAGAAACACACACACACACACACACACACACACACGCACACGGCATTACAAGATGCGCACACAATATACCACCTTTCATGGTGGTTGTCTGAGTGCTGGAATTCATAGCACTTTATTACATATACTCCTCTGCATTTTTTTCAAGCCTTTGGCAATCAGCATTGATAAATAAAGTGAAATGAGTCCTTTTCAAAGACCATGGTTAAAACCGAGTGGATAGCCGAGACCGGTTTGGCTCAGTGGATAGAGCGTTGGCCTGCAGACTGAAGGGTCCCAGGTTCAATTCCGGTCAAGGGCATGTACCTTGGTTGTGGGCACATCCCCAGTGGTGGGTGTGCAGGAGGCAGCTGATCGATGTTTCTCTCTCATCGATGTTTCTAACTCTCTATCCCTGTCCCTTCCTCTCTATATAAAATCAATAAAATATATATATATAAAAAAAAAAGACCTGAAAAAACCATCAGAAAAAACCGAGTGGATACAGACGACGTTGATTGACAAGAGGGGCGGGGCAGGGGCAGCCGAGGAGGAAGTCCTCTTAAGCTTGTACCTGATTGTGGACCAGCCTGGGGTGGCCTCTTCAAAAATAACAAAGTGAAGGTTTTTACAAGGAAATAAGCCCAGGGCTGAGCACACCTGAGGGGAGCCGGGTAAGGACCTTCGGCCCCGAGGGGGCTCTGGGGCCCAAAGCCCACTGCAGCCTCCCAGGACCTGGCTCATCATGGGCAAGGGCTCAGCCCAGCGTGGGGCCTTCAGCGCCCGGGGTCAGGGGTGGGGCCTCCAGACCCCCAGCCCCCTCTCGGGGGTCAGGGGTGGGGCTGTCACCTCCTCACACTGTTTCCCAGGGGAAAGGCAGGCCGGCCAAGGAGAGGGAGAGCTTCAGTGGTGTGGGACCTCTGACCCCTGTGCCTCGGGGCCTGGCAGAGGACGACCTCACATGAATAACCCGGTCACCTTGTCTGAGGAGAACCATCCAGATGGGCCGCCCTGCCCAGCCCCTGAGCAGCACAGACGTGATCAAGGCAGGCGGCCACCCTGGGCCCAGGCCGCTGGGGGGCAACGTCTGAGACCAAAGGCTCCGTCCTTCCTGAAGCCCCAGGTTCTATCCACCCTCCAGGTTTCTGTGCACATGGAGTGGGGGCTCTGACATCCTGGGCAGGAGGGCACCCCCCCAATACACACACACACACACACACTCCCAGGGAGGGCACCACCCCCATACACACACACACACACACACACACACACACACACACACACAGACACACACACACACACACATATACTCCCAAGGAGGTGGAGCAGGGCCCCCTGGAGGCACTGGGAGTTGGAGCAGCGCCCCCTGGTGGCATGGGGAGGCGGAGCAGCCTGGAAAGGGGGCCTCAGGCAGGGAATCCCCAGCTTCCTTCCAAGTGTAAAGTCCCCAGCCCCTGGCCTTCCCTTTGTCCCTGGCGGTGGGGGTGCACGCCTCCCGGGTTAGCGATCTTTTCAGGAATCGGAGAGGCAAAGTCTGTTCAGAACCGTGTGGGGTCGCAGACAGGCCTGCGGTTCTGGAGGCAGGACAGTGTGGGACTTTAGGGCGGTCACTTCTCAGGGGTCGTCCTGGTCCACCAGGTCACCAGGAGCACAGCTCCTCCTGCTGCAGCGGCTCCCCCAGCGGACCCAGAGGGGTGAGGCCGGGCAGCTGGGCCGGTGCCCTTGGTGCCCCCCACTCCACCCCCATGAGGCCCCTCGGAAGGGACTTGGGGGGCAGGGGGTGCTCTCAGGGGCCGCATGATTCCAGCAGGGCCTGGAGGGGTCCCAGTCCTGCCAGGGGGGCCCAGACAGAGTCACCTTCACAGCCGAGAGGCTGACCCCTCCACCCTCTGTGTCTGGAGCGGGGACGCAGAGCCTGTCCCGCGTCGGCCACAAGCGTCCCTGCTTGGCAGCTGCCCACAGGCCGCGCCCACGGCGGCTCTGCCTGCACTTTCTGGAAGGTCCCAGGGAGCCGGGCCGCCACCCCTGACCGAGGCTGTGAGGCGTCACCAAGCTCTCCCTTCAGGCGCCTGCGCGCAGCCGGGCTGAGCCCCAGAAAGGAGTCAGCGCCGAGCAGGAGGGGACACGTGTCCGCGATGGGGCTGCTCGCGGGTGGGCTGAGCTCAGGGTCCGTCCTGCTCCCTCCCAGGCCACGTGACCTCTGGTGACTTGGGCTGGCGGGCTCAGGGCTGCAGGCTGTCTGCAGGGATCACTCAGCACAGGAAGTGTCTCTACCCCGTTTATTCTCTTTAACCCTCTCCCTTTCCAGAACAGGACCCAGCGCAGGGCCCCCGGTGATAGATCCTCCCCTCCCCCAACTGATGGACGGAGTATGACGTAAACTCCACCTGCAGCCGGACATTCCTGAACACCTTATATGGACTGTACATTGAACCACCAATCAGCACCTGCCATATACCCTAAGCCCCCAATTCCTAAATCCCTAGGTGCCTAATCATGTGCCTTACATGAAACCACCAATCAGCGTGTGCTGAGTGCCCTAAGCCCCGTCTCCTCTTTTCCTCCCCTTAGAAGGCACTCTTCACCCCGGCACGCTCTCTCTCTCTCTCTGGGGGGCGGCCGGCAGGGTGATCGCCAATAAAGCCTGTGTCCTGGTATCCCATGGTCTCCGGCCTCTGTTTCATCTTTCATCATGGTGCTGAACCTGGGTGAGCGTGGACTATCCTCGAACCTAGCCCCGAGCTTCTGACTCCTGCTCTGGCTCTGCTCGGCGGCATGGTTCTGAGTCGATTGGCCTGCTCAGAACACTCCTCAAACCCTGCAGTACCAGGACACGTGGGAATCTCGTCGCTTCCTTCTAACCGGTAGGCTTCAGGGATTCCCCCCCTGGTTCCCTTGACCTGGAAGGGCCTCAGAGTTTCCCGACTACGCGCTATATGTTCTACGTTCTACTTTCTACGAAAGCCCAGGTGCCTGGCCGGGAAAACTCTGCTCTACGCCACGGGAAAGGTTCGGGGTGACGACCTTGCAACCTTCTCCTGTCCTTTTTTCTACAGGTTGGCAGAGGGAAAAGAAGGACGCTTCTTATTCCTTCCCCAACTTCTCGGTGGCCTTTCCCTCCGGTCAGGGGAACCCCTCAATCCAAACCCTCTCGTAACCTCAAAGAAGCTCTGCCTGGCCACAATATAAACTCGACAATGTCTCTCTGTGGCCGGAAAATTCCAATATCCTCCGAGATCTAGATGATTTTGCCACCGGATTGGGAAGCGTTTGAGATCCCTACGAACAGACTCCCCCCCCCCCCCTCCCGTTCTCCCCCCTCGCTTGATCCTCCTCTGGAAGTCCTCTTTGCCCTCTCAAACCCCTTTCCCTGTCTTCTGACTCTTTCAACCCAGTGGATGGTTTCTCTCCACGTGTCTCAATCTCGCCACCTCCTTACAATCCTAAACCTGTCCCTCTCTGCCTAAGCACTCTTTTTCCCAGGTCAACGCCGTCGGAGTGGAGTGCAGGAGTCCTTGGAGGACTCCGGAGTACCTTTAACTTTTTTTTTTTTTCCTTTACACACACTGGTCCCGCCCACTGACTGGAGGCAGCAGCTACAGGCCCTTCCTCTCCCTCAGGGTGTTCGCTTCCTGAGTCTCCATGCAAAGCCCCTCCTGGTCCCGCCCTCATTATGGGAGGCAGGATGGGGCATTTCTACCTCTGAGAATTCTACCCTCCCCCCTGCCTTCCCCTGTGCTCTCCCCCTAATCTCCGCTCCTGTGGCTTCCAGCAAACAAATTCACAGGTGGCTGGCCATTTCCCTTCTCACTCTCTGACCTTTCTCAAATTGAAAAACGTCTAGGCTCTTTCTCTTCAGACCCTCTTAACCAGCAGCCGCCTTCTCCCCAGTCCCGGAGCCCAAATCCTGAGAACCTGAGCTCTAAAACAGCCTTTCCATCTAACACTCATTCTCAGGCCCAAAGACCTCCTTCCTCAACAGCTTCTTCTACTCTCGCGTCCACTCTACCCCCGAGAGAGGCAGCAGGAACTGAGGGCACACTCTTTGAGTCCACGTCCCATTCTCTATGTCCAGCCTCACAGATTGAGAGGCATCTCAGGTTTCCTTTTCCACTGACCTGACCACCTTTACTCCCCAACACATGCCACAACTGCAGGTCCACAAGCCCCTCAAAAAGACCTCGTTAACCTAACCTTTAAGGTCTTTAATAATAGAGACAAGGAGACCCAAATCCAAAATCAAAGACGAGATCAGGCCAAGGCGGAGGCCCAGTAGGAGGCCTTCCAGCTCCTAGCCACCACTCTCACGAACCCCAAACCGAGTGCCGGTCCTCCAACCGCGGGTAAGTCAGGGGCTAAGCCTCCTCCAGGCCCTGCTTCTAATGCAGCAAGGAAGGACACTGAGCCAAGTCCTGCTCAAACCCGAGACCCCCGCCTGGGCCCCGCCCAAGGTGCGGAAGGGAAGGCCACTGGAACTCAGACTGTAGTCTGGCTCCTCCGGTCTGGCCTCAGCCAATCCAGCATGGCCACCCTCTGGATCTGGTTTGAAGCTCCCAGACCTCCTGGGACTGGCCACCGAAGAAGCTGCCCAGGCCCCGACAGGGCCCCACAGACTTACATCACCAGGACAGAGCCTCGGGGAACGACTGTGGTGGCAGGTAAGCCTGCCCCGGCCAGCGGGGTCTTCTAACGGGGGTACCGAGGCGGCGCACCTAAGAGAATGAGAGACAGACAAGGGACGCAGAAGAATGGAGGCAAGACAAAGGGGTTTCTGATCAAGCCTCGAAATTTTATTCTTACAGCGTTCCTTATATGTGGTTTCTAGAAGGGGAGATGCCTAGGAGGGATGGGGGCTGAAAGGGTCATGTGGACTTAGATAATTGACTAAGGTCGTAAAGGGTGCTGACTATAGGTAAAGAATATGGCGGTTGAGGGGCAACTATGGAAAGAATGCTTTGTCCTCAGGCAAGAGGAGGTGGGCCTAGTTCCCGTGAGTTTCCGTTTCAGTAACTTACTGAAGTAAGGTCAGAGTTACTCCTTTGACCAACTCTTGGCTCCTGACATAAGCCAATCTCCTTCTTAATTGACACTGGGGCCACTTATTCTGCCCTCTCTGAATTCGCTGGGACCCTTGTCCCCTCCTCAGTCTCTATTATGGGGGTTGACGGATTAGTCTCAGAGCCATTAGCCACCTCACGTCTACACAGCATCTTACTAAATTCCCCCATTCACTCTTTTCTCATTCTACCTCGGTGCCCGGCCAGGGCTCATGCATCCCCTCTTAAAACCCAGTTGTCCCAAACCACAGTCACCTACCTCAGTTTCACTCTCTCACCCCAAAAGGCCAAGCCATTCCTGGGACTGTAAACGCCTTATCTCCTTATCTCCTCTATGATCATTATCTGTAGGAAGAATGTGGCGTTTGGGACTGAAGTGGCTAGAGGCCTGGCTAGCCTGGGAACGGACTGCAGAGCCTGCTCCCTCCCCCGCTGCCTTTTCTAGCATACAATACTGAAACATTGATTGCTAGACATGTTTAGAAATACTTAATAGAAGGTCTGAGGCATGGTTATGCATTTTACACAGAAAGAAGGTTTGAAGGCTAATTTGAAATTGTGAAGGTTTTTGTGAAGGTTGTGCATGTGATGAGATGGAGAAGAGAAAGAAAGATAAAAAGAAAGAAGTTACTCTGAGCAAGAAAGTGAGGCTTCAGTCTCCAAGCCTGGCAGGACAAGGTTGCTGGATACTTCTTAAGCTAAACCAGAATATTCAGTGTCTGACCTCTTATCCAACCATCCAGGTCCCTGGCTCTCACTACTCCTTTCCTTCCCTTTCCCTCCCACTTTCACTGCAACACAATCTCAACCACTCATCTGTCACCCCTTATTGGTAGCGCCATGGTGACTACTCTCTCAGCTTGGAGTGCGGAACTAGAAAAAGGAATCTCATCCCTTTAGCCCACCTCTTCTCCTTACACCTTTCAGCTTGTCTCCATGATCAGGGATTTTTCTTCGCCTGTGGGAAAAACACATACATCTGTCTCCCCATCAGCTGGACAGGAACCTGTACTCTCATCTATCTCTAGGCAGCCCCCAATAATCACTCTTTACCTGTCCCTGTAACCCATCACATCTGACACAAAAGGGCAGTCCAGATCATCCCTCTCCTCCTAACCCTCAGCATCACAGCAGGGGTTGGAACTGCCACAGGGAGCTTAACCACTGCTCTACCCATACTTTAAAACCCTGTCTCAGGACCTACAAGAAACATGTGGATGCCCAGCAAGGGGAAAAACTGGGAAAGCAAGGACCTCACTCCCAGGGTAACCTATTCTCCCCTTTCATATCACTAGTGAGGCAACTGAGACCCTACTCTTTCCCCCCCTAAAAATAACATCTAGGTCTCAGTTGTATTTTAGCTCCAGGCTCAGAAAAGCAGCAAAACCAGACAAGTGACGCTGTGGCAGCCTCAGGACCAGCTTTTACCTCCCAAGTGATTCAACAGGATCGCTCTGGAGACTTCACCAACCAGTCTCTTGGGGAAATCATGCTGCTGCACCCCTCGTCCAGCAAGGAAAACACTACCTGTTTTTGGCTCATCTACCCCATGGCTCCTCCCATTATTAGGCCCTGGGGAGGATGTTTTTGGCTCATCTACCCCATGGCTCCTCCCATTATTAGGCCCTGGTATCTATACTCCTAATTTTACTCTTTGGCCCCTGTCTCATGCATTGTTTCACTAGTCTTTTGCAGAACACAATGCAGGCGTTCACCAACCAGAAGGTAGGAGAGATCGATCTGGCACTGAATTCAGAACCTAACACCAGAATCCTTGAGACCCCGGTAGATGCCCCTAACAACGCCCCCTCTCAGCTGGAAGAAGTTACAGAAGATGGACCTTCACCCCCTGACCCTGCCTGGACTCTGAAATTTTTTTAATATTAGCAAAAGCCTGGAATGATAGATCCTCCCTTCCCCCAACTGATGGACGGAGTATGACATAAACTCCACCTGCAGTCGGACATTCCTGAACACCCTATATGGACTGTACATTGAACCACCAATCAGCACCTGCCATATACCCTAAGCCCCCAATTCCTAAATCACTAGGTGCCTAATCATGTGCCTTACATGAAACCACCAATCAGCGTGTGCTGAGTGCCCTAAGCCCCGTCCCCTCTTTTCCTCCCCTTAAAAGGTACTCTCACCCTGGCAAGCTCTCTCTCTCTCTCTCTCTCTCTCTCTCTCTCTCTCTCTCTCTCTCTCTCTCTCTCTCTCCCTCTCTCTCTTCCCTTTCCCCCTCTGGAAGGCGGCCGGCAGGGTGATCGCCAATAAAGCCTGTGTCCTGGTATCCCATGGTCTCCGGCCCTCTGTTTCATCTTTCACCCGGCGCACCCCGAGTTAGGTGGCCCCGCCCGAGCCTAGTCACCGTACTTCATTTTGGTCCCCAGCTTCTTCTTTTGTTTTTAATTTTATTTTATTGATTTTATTTTTTTTTTTACAGAGAGGAAGGGAGAGAGATAGAGAGTTAGAAACATTGATCAGCTGCCTCCTGCACAACCCCACTGGGGATGTGCCTGCAACCAAAGTACATGCCCTTGACCGGAATCGAACCCGGGACCCTTGAGTGCGCAGGCCGATGCTCTATTTACGGAACCCAATCGGTAAGGCCATCCACAGCTTATTGGTGACGAAGACCATGGTCAGCTCCAGCAGCTTCTCCTGCACGGCCTTGTTGGTCACGACCTGCTCAGTCAGTTCCTCGAAGTCCGTCCACTCCAGGTCCTTGACGTTTGCCATGACCTGGCTGCGTAGCTTCTTTTTCTCCTTGGGCGTCAGCTCCTTTAGCATCTGAGGGACAATCTTATACTTCCACCACATCCAGGCCCCTAGGAATATCCCAACGGCGCCCCCTGTGGGACAGGAGGTTCGGTTAGTCAGGCTGTTCACAGTGACGGACTCAGAGCTCGCTGTGAGCTCCTCAGAGGATTTAGGTGGCAGCCCAGGGCTCGTGCCACAGCCATTGATTCAAACTGTGGTCCGGGTCACAGCCCAAGGTCCAGGTCCCAGCCTGTGGTTGGGGTCACAGCCTGTGGTTGGGGTCACAGCCTGTGGTTGGGGTCACCCGGGAATCCTCCTGCTCCCAGACTAGAGGGAGCAACTCACCCGACCTCCAAGGGACCATGGGAAGCGGCCAAAACCCCTCATCGCCACAAACTGGTCCCCGATGGGAGGAGGGATGTGACCAGGGGCAGGTGCATTGTGGGAAACCGTGGGCGGCTTCTCTTGCACAGACTGGGGACTGGGGACCGGGGGGCGGTGCTCTCTGAACCGGTAACGTGAGCGGCCAGAGGCCTGGATCCCAGCTCCCCCTGTCCCTGCAATAAGACAGGAACAGGCCTACCCAGGGGCACAGGGCACACCCCTCGGGCAGGGCGCCCTCCAGTCCGCATGCACGGCCCCACAGGAGGAGCCCAGCGCTTCTGAGACACAACACGTGTGTTCCCCGGACACGTCTGTCCACAAAGGCCGAGTCTCAGACTCAGCTCCCAGCCCCTCCAGGGGGTCGCCGGCTCCTGTGAGGCCCCTGTGGACCCGGGGCCTTCGTCCCCCACCCGCGGGCACTGCACTCACCAATGAACAGTCCCGGCGGGCCGGCGAACCTGCCTCCAATAACCATCATGAGGCTGGTGACCACGGTGGCCTGTCTGATGTGCGGCCAGTCCAGGTTCTCCTCGTTCCAAGACCAGATGTCACTCAGCAGCTCCATAGCATCCTCCTCAGTCAGGGACTTAGCGGTTCTGGTGGGCCTACGGGAGGGAGGGTTCCCACGCGTCAGTGTTCCCACCTGAAACTTGCTCTTCCCAGTGTCCTGGGCGGACCATGATCCGGGAGGACCCCAGCTCTGCCGTGGGCGAGAGGACAGCACCGTCACGTGACAAGCCCTCTGTCACCGAGAAAGCGGGGCGGCCGGTAGTCAATAAGCAAACAGGCCCAGCCAGCATGGCTCAGGGATTGAGCGTCGACCTATGACCCAGGAGGTCAGGGTTCAATTCCAGGTCAGGGCACAGGCCCGGGTTGTGGGCTCCATCCCCAGTGTGGTGTGTGAAGGAGGCAGCTGATCCATGATTCTCTCTCATCACTGATGTTTCTCTCTCTCTCTCCCTTTCCCTTCCTCTCTGAAATCAATAAAAACATTAAAAAGAACAGACAAAAAAAAAAAAAAGCCACCGCTGTAAAAGGCAACCCACCCCCAATCGTGGGCCGGGCCGCGGCAGGAAGATGCACCAGCCAGAGGAGAACAATCCCAGGGACCCGAGGAGGCGTGGCCCCTACGGAGCAGGACCTGACCTTGGGAACAAGGTGACAGCAAGTCTCTGGGGTCAGGAGGCTGTTTGCCCAGCTGGCAGGTGGGACATGGCATGGCGGCTGAGGCTCTGCCCAGGGTCCTGGGGATGGAGCGCCCCCGCGTGGCAGGGCTGGGAAGTAAAATCAAAGCGGAGCTATTTCCAGCTTGAGCTGCAGCCAAGCCAAGCAGGGCACCTCCCTCTCCCTCCCCCTCCACGGGGAACCTTCCTCTCCCTCCTCCTCCACAGGGTACCTCCATCTTCCGCCCCATCCGAGGGGCTCCTCCCTCTCCTTCCTCCCCCTCCACAGGGCACCGCCCTCCCCTCCCCCACCCTCCGCAGGGCTGAGCATGCTGACAGCTGCTGAGAGGCCCACAGGCCACAGGGCAGCCTCTTGCTCCATGTCTGTAGGTCGATGAGGGTTTTTAAACCACGGGCAGTCCGGACCCGTCTCCAATGTGCAACTGTCCTCCCGGTCCCGGTGAAAACAGAGAGTTCTCAGATCAAATCCCAGATCTGCCCCACGCATAGGCAGGGTTTCGGAACTTCTCACAGGCCCAGGAGAGCTGCGATCCTGTGTGCCGGTGCCTGGAACTCTTCTTTTATATGTTTTATATTTATACTAGAGGCCCAGTGCACGAAATTCATGCACAGGGGCTGGGGGTGGGGGGAGGTGTCCCTCAGCCCAGCCTGCACCCTCTCCAATCTGGGACCCCTCTCACAATCCAGGACTGCTGGCTCCCAACTGCTCACCTGCCTGCCTTCCTGATTGCCGCTAACCACTTCTTTTTGCCAGCCTGATCACCCCCTAACCACTCCCCTGCCAGCCTGATTGATGCCTAAATATTCCCCTGCCAGACTGTTTGCCCCTAAATGCCCTCCCCTGTAGACCTGGTCACCCCTAACTGCCCTCCCCTGCAGGTTTGATCGCCTACAACTGCCCTCCCTTGCAGGCCTGATCCCTCCCAACTGCCCTCCCTTGCAGGTCTGGTCCCTCCCAACTGCCCCCCCTGCTCGCCACCTTGTGGCAGCCATCTTGTGTACACATGGGGGCAGGATCTTTGACCACATGGGGGCAGCCATCTTGTGCGTTGGAGTGATGGTCAGTTTGCATATTATTCTTTTATTAGATAGGATACTTTACATTGATGTCAGAGAGGAAGGGGGAGGGAGGGAGAGAGAAACATCAATGATGAGAGAGACTCATAACCACCTGCCTCCTGCATGACCTCACTGGGGATTGAGCCCACAACCCGCGCCTGTGCCCTGACACGAATCGAACCGTGACCTCCTGGTTCATGGGTCAACCCTCAAGCTCTGAGCCCCTCCAGCCGGGCCCTCTGACATTCCCCAAATCATGGGTCCCCCAAGGGCACAGCTCACTGAAGGTCATGTCAGCCCAGCAGCCTGGTGGGGGACGCTGCCTTCACAGGAGCCCAGGGGGTCTCCAGCCGCACCCGGGAGGCAAGACTGAAGGGTCTGACCCGGACCCGGCGTCCCTGACTCCGTCCTCGAGTCAGAAGTTGGGAAACAGCATCAGCCAGACGAGTCTGTCTGCCAGGTGGGGCTTGAGGCGACGACGGGGGTGACACAGGCACCTGGGTCGTAGAACGAAGTTGTCCGCATGCACCCTCTCCCGACTGGGGTGGCGGTCGATTTTGGACCGAGTCCTGGGTGCACTGCCAAAGACCGGTGCTTCCTGTGGCTCCAGGTGGGCCTCCCTCGATGGCTCTTCCTCTTCCTCCTGGAGGACCGCTGTCATCACGCTCTGGGGCTCCATCTGGAAAATGAATGAACTGCCCCGGTTTGCCTGCCAGAGCGGGTCAGCTCCGCGGGGCCCGGACACGCACGCCTCTACCCAGCCGCCCCACGTGCGGTCACCCGCTGCCTCCTGGAAACACGGGACATGTGCCCGAGGGTCACCCAGACCCTGAGATCCACAGGCAGGCTTGGGCGCCAGGACCTCCTGGGTTGCCACCGAGTAGGGCACATGGAGACCGGGTCCTCAGGGCGCAGCCACTGTGCTCGGGTCCCTGGTCGCTGGCCTCTTTGGAGGAGCCCGGGCCCTCTGACCCGGCTCGGCCCCTGGTCTGCTGTGTGGTCCCAAGGGCACCCCTGCCCTTCACCCGTCCCACATGGAGCCCCTGTCTCCCTTGGGCTCTGTGGGCCTCGGGCCTAGGGACCCACCTCCTCCCAGCCCCACGCGCCAGAGCACAGGGCCTGGGAGGAAGGGGCTAAGTTAGTGTTTGGTGACTGACAGGCCAGAGTCTAATAGCAGGGCCTCAGGCCTGGGGGCGGGGGGTGGAGGGAGAGGGAGCATCAAAGGCCAAGGGCAGATCACTCCTAAAGCTCCAGGACCAAGATTATGGCGGGGAGCCTGGAGGGGCAAAGGGCCTGAGGGGTGTGGGGTAACAGGGCCCTGCAGATCCCCAAGTCCCCAAACTAGAGATAGCTTGTAATACCAAATACCACCTAAGTGCTGAGTGAATAGCGGTTCCATTGTTCGATTAGGGCATCATGACAGGAAAACGATGTCTGCATCTGTTTAGTTCGAGCTGGTTTAGGCCTAACTACACAGTACACGTCAGCAACAATGTAACCATGTAACTAACTACACAGTGATGTCAGCAACAATGTAACAACTAACTAACCACCCAGTGATGTCAGCAACAATGTAACAATGTAACTAACTACACAGTACATGTCAGCAACAATGTAACAACATAAGTAACCACCCAGTGATGCCACCAACAATGTAACAACGTAACTAACTACACAGTACATGTCAGCAACAATGTAACCATATAACTAACTACACAGTGATGTCAGCAACAATGTAACAACATAACTAACCACCCAGTGATGTCAGCAACAATGTAACCACATAACTAACCACCCAGTGATGTCAGCAACAATGTAACAATGTAACTAACTACACATTACATGTCAGCAACAATGTAACTACTAACTAACCACCCAGTGATGTCAGCAACAATGTAACAATATAACTAACCGCCCAGTGATGCCACCAACAATGTCACCACATAACTAACCACCCAGTGATGTCAGCAACAATGTGACAACATAACTAACCACCGAGTGATGTCAGCACCAATGTAACCACATAACTGAACACCCAGTGATGTCAGCAACAATGCAACAACATTACTAACTACACAGTGATGTCAGCAACAATGTAACAACATAACTAACCACCCAGTGATGTCAGCAACAATGTAACCATATAACTAACTACACAGTGATGTCAGCAACAATGTAACAACTAACTAACCACCCAGTGATGCCAGCAACAACGTAACAACATAACTTGCACCCTGGCCCTGCCCTTTTAACCTTTACATCGTAGTTTTACTTGACCTGTTCTGTGTGCTGGTGGGTGTGGACCCACAAACACTTCCCACCGTGCTGCGGTTGCCTGCGGTGGTCAGCACACTGACACGCTGTGCAGGCGTGTGGCCGGGAGCGACAGTGCACTCTGGGGCGTGTGCACAACCACAGAACTGCCCGACGACGACGCGTTTCCCGGAGTGCATCCCCATCGTCAGTGACGCCCGGCTGCACAGCTGTGCACAGTGTCAACCGCTTTATCGAGCTGTGATCAGCACCCAGAAAGCTGTTCATATGCAATATCTAAAACTCGATAAATCTGGGGCAAGTACACACCCATGAAACCATCAGCACCATCAAGGCCATCAGTACATCTGTCAGCTCTGGAGGTTCCCTGCTGCCCCCGCTCTGATAGAATCGAGTGTGTGTGTGTGAGTCAGTGTGTAGAGCATTAGCCCTCAGATTGAAGGGTTGGGGGTTTGATTTCCATCAAGGACATGTACCTCAGTTTAAGGCTCGATCCCTGGCCCAAATAAGTTGGGGTGTGTGCAGGAGGCAACCAGTGGATGTGTGTCTCTCATTTCACTCTGTCTCTCCCCCTCCCTTCTAATCTCTCTAAAAATCAATGGAAAAGAAAATAAACCTGATTGAGGATTTACTAAAATAAAATAAAGAACACGGAAAAAAGACCTGAGTAGACGTCAGTGCCCGGGGCAGCAGAGCCAACTGCGGGCAGATGCTGCCCAGCGCTCCAGATGTGTTTCCATCCCGGAACCTGTCCTGTCATCACTGATCCTTCTCTTCCCCTTCCTCCCCTCCCCCCTCCCCTGTCCCCCTACAGGGAGGGCCTGAAGTGTTAGCCAGGGCTCCCCTGGCCGCAGGGGCACACCCCATGCACCCCTCACGGGGAGCTTTAGCTTGAGTTGGGGTGACTGAGGCTGCGCCCCAGCCCAGGTTAGGGAGAGCCCAGCTCCGGGGTGGGGAGGAGAGGGGAGCCCAGGCTTGGGCCTGGAGGAGGTTCGGTTTCTCTGCGGGCAGCGCCCCCTGGCGGCCCATGAAATCACGGCGGCTCACTCCTTCCCTGGAGAAGCGGGAGGGGGACCAGGAGGGGAAGAGGCTTCTAGGTGGGTTCTCAGGAAGGAGAGCTGGAAGGAGAGCGGTGAGAATCACGCACACCTTCAGCCCCTCAGGTCTGAGGCCACGGAACGCGGTGACACGGGTACCGCACCCTCCCCGAGGGGGCGGGGCCTCCCGCGTGGGGTCCCCAGCGCACAGCGGTGCGCACAGCCCTGAGGCCGGCCCGGGGGGAGTCATTCCGTTTCCCGTGCCTCGGTTTCCTCATTTGGGAAAGGGCCGTGATAGAGCTGGTTCCCCCGGGACTGTCCGGGAGACCCCAGGAGGCCGTGTGGAGGGTCTGAATGGTTCTGGTTGCCCTGTCCAGTGTGGCTCAGTGGATAGAGTCTCGACCTGTAGACTGAAGGGTCCCGGGTTCGATTCTGGTCAAGGGCATGTACCTCGGTTGCCGGCTGGATCCTCGGCCCTGGTTAGGGTTCAGACAGAAGACAACCCATGTATCTCTCTCACATGGATGTTTCTCTCTCTGTCTCCCCCACTCCCTGCCACTCCCTCTAAAATCAACGGGAAAATGTCCTCAGGTGAGGATTAACCAAACAATGAGAAGAAATAGAAATAACTGCTCTGGCTCACGTCGCAGGCTGTGAGAGGAACAGCGTCAGTAAAGCCCCAGGTGAGCGGCAGGCACCCAGAGGGCCAGGAGGCCGACCCCCACACCCCCACACTGCACCCCATTCCCCAGCCCCACAATGCCCCTGAGGGCGAGGCTGTGTTCACAGAGCCAGCCGGAGCCAGAACTCAGATGGGGTCCTCTGAGGCCAGCACCCCCACCCTCACCCCCACCCCCACCCCGAAGCCAGCACCCCCACCCTCACCCCCACCCCGCTCCCCCTTAGGCTGAGCGAGCCAGCCCCTTCCTCACAGGGCTCTTTTGGGAGAAACTCACCCAGACCCAAGGCTGGGTGACCCCAGGTCAGGCCACACATACACCCCCCACTCTGCACCCCCCACAACCTCTTAACTAGAGCGCATGAGACAACTTCATATCATTTTGAAAATTGAAAACTGAAAGCTGAGATGTTACGGACCGGCTGGCGTGGCTCAGTGGTTGAGCATCGACTTGGGAACCTGGAGGTCAGGGTTCGAATCCCTGTCAGGGCACATGCCTGGTTGCGGGCACCATCCCAGGTGTGGGGCTTGCAGGAGGCAGCCGGTCAGTGATTCCCTCTCATCACTGGTGTTTCTCTCCCCCTCACCCTTCCTCTCTGAGTCAGTGGGAATCCATTTAAAAATAAATGAACAAATAGAGAGGAGCAGCCTGCAGCCGCCCGGGCAGGTCAGGGCTGGGCTCCCGGTCCCTCCGCTGGGGCCTGGGCAGGGACTCCGAGGAAGGAGGGCCTCAGGGGCGCAGTGAGGAAGGCCTGAGTGAGGGAACACTGGATGGCGTCCGCTGTGCTGTGTCCCTGAGCTGTGGTTTACTTTCCTCTTTCCTGTTCCTTGGGGGGGGGGGGGGGGGGGGTCTGGGAAGCCCGGGGCCGGGGAGGCTGAGAGGCGGCCCCTCTGAGGGGTGGGGGTGGGTGGGAAGGCTTTGCAGGGGGAGCACTTGGACGGTAGGACCCCCCTCACCCACACCCGCCTCACCCACCTGTTAGCAATGCTCCCAACGATGTGGCAGAAGGAGACACTGGGAACTGGACCTGCAAGGCAGACGGAACCTTCTAAAGGGTGCTCCCAGCTGGGATCCTGGGCCGGAGCACTGCCAACACGAAGTCCATCCAGGTTTTGTTTCCCGACAGGTCTGCCTGCCCTCACCCTGCATCTGCCCTGATTGGTCAGGGCTCAGAGCTCAGATTCCCGTTAATGAACAATTGGCTGCTTCCCAGGAAGGGGAGGGTAAGGGGGAGTCTAAGGTAGGGGGGAGTGGGGTGGAGAGGGGGCCCCTGAGAGTCTGAAGGTCAGATCAAAAATGAAACTAAGGTGGCCCTGAGCTCCTTTGTTTGACAGAAAGGTCACTGGTTCACTCTCACCCCCCCCACCCCCACCCTAGTGCCCTGTGAGAACACCCCTGCCGGCCCCTCTGACCTGACCTCACCCTCCTCCCTCCGCGGCCCCCGAGGGTCAGGTCCCTGGGCTGCTCCCTGGCCCAGAACTGGCTCCCCTCCGGCCAGTGCAGGGCTGGCTCCCTCACAGGGTGCAGGGGGTGCCAGGTGACTGTCCCTGATCCTGCTGGCACCCCAGCCCTGCCCCACGTCCGCCTTCCTCCTGGCGGCCAGCACTCCCATCAGAAATGACCTGCTCTGTCCTCCTTCTAGCAAACTGCTCTGTCCGCCTCCCACCAGGAGGTCTGCCTCTGAGGGCTCGTCCCCACTCCCTGCTGTGAAGGTACCCACACCCCTCTCTCAGGTGCCCACACCCCTCTCCCAGGAGCCCACACCCCTCTCCCAGGTGCCCACATCCCTCTCCCAGGTGCCCACACCCCTCTCCCAGGTGCCCACACCCCTCTCCCAGGGCTCAGCGTTGTCCTCCCTCAGTGGAGGGAGGGAGGAGGGAGGGAATGGAGGGAGGGAGGTCATTTTCTGGTGAGAACAGAAAACAGAAGAGGCCTCCCCATCAGCTGGGGTGGGGGTGGGGTTTGGGGTGGGGAGGCAGGAGGAGGCGGAGCTGCTGTTTTTACCAAGAAAAACCTCTAGGTCCAGCCCTAGCTGGTTTTGCTCAGTGGATAGAGCGTTGGCCTGCGGACTGAAGGGTCCCAGGTTTGATTCTGGTCAAGGGCAAGTACCTTGGTTGTGGGCACATCCCCAGTAGGGGTTGTGCAGGAGGCAGCTGATCGATGTTACTCTCTCATCGATGTTTCTAACTCTCTATCCCTCTCCCTTCCTCTCTGTAAAAAATCAATACAATATATTTTTTTTAAAAAAAGAAAAGAAAAAAACAGGGTGTGAGGCTCCTGTCATGGGGAGGTGGGCGGATGCTGGGGAGCCTCTGGGACCTGGCCAGGCCTGTGCTCACTTCCTCCAGGCCACGCCCACTGGCCTGTGGTCAGGGGACCTGTAAGCAGCCCCAGAGCTCACCGACCACAGGGCTGCTCTCCCTCTTCTCGGCCCCGGGCCCGACCCCCTCAGTGCTGGGGTCATAGGTCTCAGTCCTTGGCTGCAGCCTGGGCTCCCATCCCGGCCTGCCAGGCGCCTGACCAGGAGTGTGCCTGGCACGGGTGGCCTAGGCCCCTTCCAGTGCCCATGGGAGGCCTGGGGGCGCCCCCACCAGGAGAGCTGGGAGCTCTGCACCCTCAGCTGGTCCTGTGAGCTCGCCTTCTGGAGGACCTTCTGTGTGGACAGAGACCGAGCCCGCACGGCCCCACTCCCCGTCCGCTGGCGGGATGTCGTCTCCTTTGCTGCTGCGCTTTTTAAATAAAACCAACAAAATGGTGCAGACAAGGGCCTGCCTGCCCCCCTCTTTCTGTTCCATCAGCCCCCACCCCCCCAGGCCACTTTCCCCAACTTTTTCCTAAAAATATGTTTTTACTGATTTCATAGAAGAAGGGAGAGCGAGAGAGAGAGATGTCATTGATGAGAGAGAATCATGGGTCGGCTGGCTGCCTCCTGCACGCCCCACACTGGGGATCCAGCCCCCACCCCAGGCCTGTGCCCTGACCGGGAATCTGACCCTGACCTCCTATCTGACCACTGGGCCCGCCCCGGGATCCTCAGCGCTTGGTGTCCGTCCTGCTGACCCGCGAGGTCGGGGCAGGTGCAGCCGCAGACACCATCCCACGTGCGAGCCCCGCCGTCTCACGCCCTCCCGCCGCCGGGCAGCGCCCTGGTTCTCTCTGTGGGGACCAGGTCACTGCCTGGCGTGTCCCCTCCGCTGCTCCCTGAGCTCCTCCCAGGAGCCTCCGCCTCCATCCCAGGGCCCAGCTCAGCCTAAAGGCCGTGGCGTGGCGTGGGCTTGTCGCCAGGGCGCCCGGCAGGCTCCGCGATGGTCCCAGCAGGGCTGTCCGAGCACCAGCGAGGTCTGCGTGCGGCACACGCCCGGTCCGCCGCCTGGAACAGCCGCTCCTGCAGGAGGAGCTGCGGGCGGGAGGCCAGCGCTCAGGGACTAGGCCTGAGCCCCTTGTGCGGTGCACCAGCCCCGGCTTCCCACAGGGGGCCCAACGGGGGCCTGAGTGCTGACCCAGAAACACCCCTCGACCTCCTGGTCCACAGGTCGACGTTCAGCTACGGAGCCACGCCCACCGGGCCATCCGTTTATTTTGTCCCTTAGATGCCACATAGGAGTGAGCTCATGTGATCCTTGTTCTCTGACGGGCTTATTTCACTTCCCATGATGCTCTCCATGTCACCATCCTCCCTGCTGCCTCCCCATCCCTGGCTCCCCACGCCCCTCTGCGGGGACCCCTCGCCGCCCAGTGACGCCTTGTCTAAGGCTGGGCCTCTGGGCACAGAGGGGGTTGGAGATGGGTGGGCAGTGTGGTCCCTCCTGGGTGCCTCCCCCTGATGCCCTGGGCGCCCTCCACAGCCCACCACGATGGTGGAGCACCAGGCTGTTAGAGAGTAGAAATTTTTGAGCATGCTTCCTCCTAGTGGACTTAGCCTTGAATCACAAAGTAGCCTTGCCAGATAGAACACTGTCAGCTTTCTGAAGAACAGGATGACCCTGTAAATAACATGGTCATCAAGAATATGACCCTGACATTACTTAAGAAAAACTGTTTTGTCTTAAATTGCTTGCTCTGCAAAAACAAGATGTGGTAAATGTGCTTAAAAGCAGTCCTGCACAAAGGGTCGGGGCTGCTCTCTGGACTCCCTGCATGGAGAAAGGCAGAGCAGTCAACAGTCAGCTAATAAAGGCTCCCTAAATTTTAATTTGGTCTGGACTCCAGTGGTCGTTCACTCACATTCGTTCCACAACATGGCCAACATGGAGATCACCTGCCGGCGCATCGCCCAGGTGGAGAGCTGCTTCGGGGCGTCGGGGCAGCCGCTGGCGCTGCCGGGCCGCGTGCTGCTGGGCGAGGGCGTGCTGACCAAGGAGTGCCGCAAGAGGGCCCAGCCGCGCGCCTTCTTCCTCTTCAGCGACATCCTGGTCTAGGGCAGCATCGTGCTCAGCGGGCGCCGCTACCGCGCCCAGCGCGTCATCCCGCTGGAGGAGGTGACGCTGGAGCCGCTGCCCGAGACGCTGCAGGCCCGCAACCGCTGGCTGATCCGCACGGCCCACAAGTCCTTCGTGGTGTCGGCCGCCTCGGCCACGGAGCGCCAAGAGTGGATCCGCCACATCGAGGAGTGCGTGCGGCGGCAGCTGCGGGCCACGGGCTGCGGGAAGGCCCAGTCACCCTGCATCCGCCTGCACAGCCTCCTGCTCCCGAGGGCGGGAGACCCCGAAGCTGCCCGGCTCCCCAGGACCCCGCCCTGGCTGGTGGGCGGCGGTGGCAGTGGCACCCCCAGCACCCTCCTCCGGACATGGGGGTCTCTGTCCACTTCAGGTTGTTCTCTTTCCAGACAGCAAACCCCACACTCACCCTCCTGGGGCCGAAGGCCATTGCTCAGCCGAGAGCTGTGCTGCCCGAGGGACAGGCCCGGGCGTTTCATGGGACAGAGCGGGTCTTGCTTCTCCGAGGCCGTGATCCACCGCATGTGACCCGAGACCAGGCCTCCCCCAGGGACCATGGGGCTCCGGGAACCAGGCCTGCCCACCCCCTTGCTGGTGCCCACCTGCCCATCAGCTGGGCTCCGTTGGGCTGGGCATGTGGCTCCCCGAGCAGCAGTGCCCCCCAGGCTGTGGCCGCAGCCTGCCCAGGCCTCCCGCCCCGCACTGTGTCCAGGTGTTGGGGGTTGGTGCCTCCTGGTCCTCATCCTCCTGTGCCCAGGGAAGCCATGTGTCCGGTTAGGACTAACTTCCAGTACAGAAACCTTACCAGCAGGAAGCCACCCCTTTCCCAATACTGTGATAAGAGAGCACCAAGGAACGCGGAAGGCCGATGGACCTTGGGCGTTAGCAGGGCTGTGTGGAGATAATGGTGGCTCGAAGCAATTTCCTGACCTGATAACCTCAAAGTAAATGTTTACTGGACCTTACTGTCCTTTACTGATCTTTACTGCCCTTAGAGACGGTGTGTCTGCTGTTTGCCAAAGTTTACCGAGGGCAGGATGTGTATCTAACACTGAATGAGAAGCAGATAAGCCCAGGTTTTGGTGTGCCTCTCCAAGAGAGAGGTCCCACCTGGCCCCATGCCTCCTGATTTCATATTTCTTGTCTAGCATTTTCATTTGTGCATCGGCCCCTCCTTCAGATCCTGAACCCTGCCGCAAAACGTTGTGGCATTCTGGTGCCCGAACAAGGACCTGGAGGAAAAGATTTGCCTGTGATAAAATCGAAGTGAAAAAGGAAATGTGGAAATTCCCCAGAAAGGTGGGACGTTCACTGCACATGAAGCTCGTGCCAGCTTCGGAGTCTCGACAGTTAGTGGACGGGCAACATTTTGATTCAGCCAGGCTATCATGGGAAGAATTTGAGTAAAAGGCAAAAACATCATTGTAAATTTTTAGCTTGCATGCTCAAGGATAACAGTACTCTCTTAAATCAGGCTCAAGGAAAGTGAGTGCCCTTGTCATCTTTAACTAGGTGGGCTCTTGTTCGAACTGCATTATGCCCACTTCATATTGGGGATCAAAAGTCTGTAACTCCTAAGGCCCCGATCCTCTGCCTCTAGTGTGGGAAAGATTACCAGCTAGAGAAAATGGGGCTAACAGTCCTTTCACAAAAGGACTCGTTGATGCTTTGTCTGAAAATTACCATATGACGCATTGGGACTGGCAGATTTTAGCTAAGACGACTTTAGATGCCAGTTAGTGCTGTGGAGAGCAGAATAGGATAAGATCTGTGAACAGCAGGCTGAGATCTAGGCCGCATCTGGCTGTAAGTCCCAGGCGATGTAAAACATCTGAAAGATCCGTGAAAAGAACTCTGATTTATTAAGTCTTGTCTATGTGTTATGCACGCTTATAAATATCATATATATGAGTGTCTGTTGATTGTTGTCTTATCTGTCTTCTTTGTTTGGTTTAATGTGTTTATTGTTAGTCTATTAAGCATGCCTTTAATTTATTTTAATAGAAAAGAAACAGTAGATGGCCAGGCTATTACTAAATTTCCCCAGAGCAAACAGAATGTGGGGGTGGGGAGAAGGAATATGAGCGGTACACGTGGCCGATAACACAGGTCCTAGGAAAATTCCCTAGAAAAGGGAGGTAACTAAGAAAGGCCCCAGCCCAGTGATTACTAGGTCCCTTGGTGATCCTGTAAAATGGACGTCCTCTCTCGGGAGCGTTCTTATAAGTCTCACTTTCGCCATGTTTTTATATCCCAGTCCGTCATTGGAAATTTGGATAGATGAGACATTTATCACAATTTAGGGATGCGTCTGGGACTTTTCTACCCTTGAAGAGAAAAAGGCTAGTTCAAGGGGGAGGCTCCCCACCTGATTTTGGGTGGCTTCTTGGCCTAAGTCCCATCCCTTCACAGATGCTATAGAATAGGCTCGAGACTGTTGTTCTTTGGAAGATGGCAAAAATGACACAAGGAAAATATACAGGCTGTGTTTGGGCAATAAGATGAGTGTTTCCTCACCCTAGCCAGTTTTGCTCAGTGGATAGAGCATCAGTCTTCGGACTGAAGGGTCCCAGCTTCGATTCTGGTCAAGGGCATGTACCTTGGTTGCGGGCACATCCCCAGTAGAGAGTGTGCAGGAGGCAGCTGAATCGATGTTTCTCTCCCATCGATGTTTCTAACTCTCTATCCCTCTCCCTTCCTCTCTGTAAAAAATCAATAAAAATATATATTTTTAAAAAGATTAGTGTTTCTATAATCATGGATAGTTCTTGAATAATAATAGACCTCATTCCAAGTTTGCCTCCCAGGTCCTGAGGGCACTCCTGTTTTTATAAAGAAAAATAAAATAAAATAAAATATTTTAACATTAAAGCCACTGAAAGCCAGTGAGTTATCTCTGTTACAGAATTTGCCAAGGAAAATGCCTTGGGTAATAATAATTGGCTTTAAAATCTCAAAGTTGTTAAGGCAAAATATATATAACTAAAATGAAGAGTATATGGTAAAAAATATTTTCAGTAGTAATTACCTGGTATCTATGACTAAACATAGTTTTCCAACGTCTTTGGTAACTTGAACCTTTGGAATTTGCTGAATTAAATAATAAAAATTATTAAATATCTAGGTATTTTGAAATAACAGGATACTGAAATATTAATCTGAGTTTGCCTCATATGAAAATTCTAAAGGATAGATTTAAATCTATTAATTGATATGCCTTGTATTCTATTTAAAATATGTCCTTAAAATATAAATTTATTTTTAATCTGAGAAATGTGAGTATTTGACTTGCTGCCTAAAAGTTGAGGCTTCTAAGAGTTAAAAGTTCAAACTAAGTTGGGAGCAATTATATAGTTGTGATAGTAGAATGCATGAAGTATGGAAATTCATTTTTAAGAAAAATTATTTTTGCATTTTCTCTGAAAAATGAGTAGTTCAAAATATAGTGTAGTCTTTATGTGTACTACGTGTGGTAAAATTTCAACCTAGGATATAATATTTTATTGGCATGATTAAAAAAGAGGATTAATTCTATGGTCTGAACCAAATCTTTAATATTAAAACCAGTTTAAATTTAATTGATGTCTTTTAGAATAATTACAAAAGGTATGTAATATAATCTTTAGGTTATGTATATTTGATAGTCTTTCCAAGTTAAATTTCAGTACTTGAACCAGAGATAGCTTTGGGACATTTCAAGGGCCCTGGAATGATTCAAGGATTCATTCTCTTCTTAAAAGAAATATTTTTAAAGTAAATGAGGCCGATCTAATATACTTGAAATCGTGTGGGAAGCTTTATTAAATAAAAATTAAGAACTGTGTTCTACATATATGTTTAAATGTGATAGAGGTGTCAGCTTCTAAGCTTGGCAGGCAGCAGCGAAATTTCAAGACAGGAGCATACATAATGCCTCAAACCCCACCCAGCCTGCTCTTCAGATTGGCTGGAGGGTGGGGCGGCATCTGTACTTCATAAATCAAGTGTATAAGTTTACTTACTTGGCTTTTTCAATAAAGGTGCCCACTTTAATTACTTAATAAGTTAGCTATTCACAATATAATCAAGGTCTCATATAAACTCATTTATATGATAAGCCAATATTTTAGGAGAAATTGGTTCTAACAAAGTCCGAAGTAAAATTTGATTACATATGAAAGTGAGCACTAGCCAAAAGGAATACTGTTTGAAAGTAAATTTAAGCCTAAAAAGGGGAAATTTTAAAATCTCTTCCACTACTATTTACAAAGTAAACTAAAAATTATTATTCAAGCATTAAATCTCACCATTAGTAAGACACCATAAGTAAAAAGAAAGTTGGTAGGATTCCCGCTGACCTCCTGGAAAATGACCTGGTCTTGGGAGCCACGCAGGCCACCTCCCCCCCGCCCTACCCCCCGGGGTCCCTTTCCTTCTTGGTGCTTCATGAGGATCGCTTTGGTGACCCTCGTGCTCCAGTAACCCACCGCCTTTGGTAGGAACCTGGAGAGGGCGTGCGCTCCGGAACCGAACTAGAGAAGGACTGTGGGAAACCACCAGTGTATCAATCTATGCACTTTAAGGGCACCCCTCCATCTTCATGGTCACCTGGGAGAAAATATTTTATGAATCTAGGCCAGGATATGTTTATGCCTTTTTTTTTTTTTTATGGCCTCACCACCTTTTGTGAGAAAAATAACTCATGGTACCCTGTTGATGACGCTTGTAACAAAAGGCAATGTCCAACCCTAACGTTCCTAATGGTGAACTATATGAACAATATGAACCACAGACGGGCTTTCAACTTGATAAAGACGTTCACTTTTATTGCAGCTATGGAGCTTTTGTGTGAAGCACCTGGGAAAATAGACAACGGAAAACACACGAATAGCTGGAGGTTTGTGTTTGAATTTAATGAAGTAGTGAGTTATACTTGTGACCCTTCAGGTGGACCTCAGGAGTATTCATTTGTTGGAGAGAGCAAGCTTACTTGTTCTGGGCCTGGCAAATGGAATAGTGACCCTCCTCCATGTAACGTGGTACAGTGTGAACCGCCAGTACTCAAATATGGAAAACCATTGTCAGAAATGAAAGAAAAAATTTTCTACAAAGATGAGGTTGCATTTGAATGCCTGAAGGGTTTCTACTTTTATGGCAGCAAACCTCCAGTTTCAAGATATCCAGGATATCCCATGCCTCTTGAATCACCACCAACTGAAGAGATTTTCTAAATAGACCCAGGAATCATTGCTCTAATTATTCTTACTACTAGTGGGCTGGTGCATGAAATTCGTGCATTTGGGGTCTACAGTTTGATCTTCGATGGCTAAAGTTATAGTCTGAAAGGCTGCCAACTGTTCATCATTCAGAGAATTTATCAAAACCTCTGCCTGTTGTCGCTCCTACGATTGATCACATGTATTTGCATTCATTAATAAAGGATAGTCCGGAAGTTTGAATGTGAACATTTCATTACATGCAATGTGAATATCTCCTGAATTTCGTTAAGGACAGGCATTTCAGAGTTTACATAGGCACCTTCTCTTCTGTGTAATTTCCAACAGAAATCTTCAATAAAATGAGATTTATTCTCATCCCATAATTTGTCTGCAGCAGAAGGACACCCAAACACACATATGTATGCAAAAAGTTGCCGCAGTTGTTTGGGCATATTAAGGACGATTGCATCATCAAGCTATCTTTCCAGATAATGTCGTCAAGTAATAATCCTCGGTGTTTAGCAGCTTCACGGAATGTATCATAAGTTACACCTCCTACAGTTCGCAGATCCTCAAAACTTATCGCACCTTTTACATGCAGAAGGAAAAGTCTAAGGTAATATCGTTCGGTTCTCTAAAGCTCACAGTGAACAGTCTACCCAATACTTTATTCCCACCCTTTCGGCGTTTTGTCCACAAAGAATTATTAAACACATAATGCTGTGGAATCTCCCATTAATAATAATTACATGCATCAGAATCTTCTCTATTCAATAAGAACCAAACCATCAAAGTTGAGTTATGCCTTTTAGCCCTGTCCAAAACTTCAGCATAAAAATACAAATTCTGATCATTTGGCAAATGAATAGCTAACCCTGTGATTGCATGAGATGGGTCGTGCATTCGCATTGCAAAAAGTCTCCAAACAGCCTCAGGAGCACTCACATGCCTGGAGTCAATGAAGTCCTGTACTTCATCACGATTGATAATATTTTTTTCAGAAATGTGAATATCTGCACAATTGTGCCCTTTATATATGTATTTAAATAAATATTTGATACTTTTAATTGATGAACAGACTTCAACATTTATATGACAGTTATATTTGAGGCACAAATATGGGTTATAAGGGACAATCCAAGTGTTATCGACAACTTTATTTCCAATAGACATGGTGCTACCAGATCTTCGTTTGTATTTGGGATATCTATCAATATTTCCAATGGTCACATTTTGAAATTCTTTTGGATATCCCTTTGAACATTTTCCATACATGGACTATTTGGATTTTGTATTCCACATGGTCCATGTAACATATTTGATTTTACAATTTGAAAAAGTCAAGGACACGGTCTTCATCGGGAATTTCTGCCTTAACTATACGGTCAATGTCATCTTCCGTTCGTAATTTGGATTCACTATCTAATATCAATATGTGAGCGTGATGCAGTCCACGTTTCTGAAATTCAATGACATGAATTTTAGCTATTACTTTGCCAAATAAATGGAATTTACATATATCATTTAAAAGAGCATTCAGCTTAATATTAAAAACTCTGGCTACCAAGTCAGGTCTGTTTTCAACTTTTTGCCAGCATTTTAAATTGTTTGTAATATCTGCCCATTTGGGGTTGCATGTCATGGTCATGAATAAATCAGGCTTGCCATACTTCGTTACAATTGCCATAGCATCCTGATATCACTGCTGCATATATCTGGGACTACCCTCGAAAGGTGATGGAAGTATTATCATTTTACCAATCGGCACATTGTCATTTTCAGATCTAGATTTGAGATAATCCATCAAACCACTGTATTTTTCAACTCTCAACTTAGATTGGTTTATTTTAATGAAATTTATCCAATTGGACTCCATTTTTAAAATATGAATCCACAATAAACTGTTGAGTTAACTTTCCTGCATTTAAAATAGGATTGAATGTGTCCCAGACGGGAAGGTGAAATCCATAATATTGCATTTGTGTGACTCATGTCCTTACATTTTGTCTAGTATTATTGTCGATTACACTGTCATCTCTGAGTCTTAATGCAATATCTGTTCCCCAGCCTTTTCACCAGGTGGAAAAAGAATAGGATATGTCATTGCATCTAATGTAGGAAACAGGATACTGATTTGTTTCATTTTAGTGGAATTTGAATTATTGGGATCTGGTTTACAATGAATGAGCAAGTCCCTTTCAAAAGGAGATTCTCCATCTTCATTTCTGAATATGACAGCAACCTCGGTTACATGGGGAGAATTATATCTACCTGGGTCACTGTTACAATCATATTTAATCACCATTATTACTTCCATGGGAGCAATACCTTTTGCTGCTGCTTCAGATTGGGCTTCCTTTTCTACCTCATGTAGCATCTTGTACGAATTTGTTAATTCATTTATTTCATGCATGAGGTTGTTGATGTTGATCATGAGTCGTTCTGAGCAGCCCTGGTTTTCTGGCATTGCTAATCTTTTACTTGTCGCTTCTGCTGTATCCAAAATATAGAGTTGAGCAAACTTCCGAGAAACACCATCTGAAGGATGTTAAGTTCCAGTATGGTGATAAACTTGTCCGTGTATTCTAAAACAGTATGGCTACAGCCATGAACCAGAAAAGGCTCCTGCTCGCATGGAGCTGAGATCTGAGCGAGGGAGGCAGGCGCTGGACGCCGTGGAGCTGTGTCCCACCCCGTCTGCCAAGGCTCCCGGGGTCCCCGCCGCCGCCAGGGACAGTGTGGTGTCCTGGTCTTTCTTTTTTTTAATCTTTTTTTTGAAAGTATTACATATGTCCCCCTTTTTTCCCCATTGACCCCCTCTAGCCCGCCCCCTGCTCTCCACCCAGGCCCTCCCCACCCTATAGTCTGTGTCCATGGGTTATGCATCGATGCATACACGGTCCTTGATCTCCTTTCTCCCACTTATCCTCCTCCACCTTCCTCTGAGGTTCAACAGTCTGTTCTATGATTCTGTGTCTCTGGATCTATTTTGTTCATCAGTTTATTTCTTTAAAATATATTTTTATTGATTTCACAGAGGAAGGGAGAAGGAGAGAGAGAGATAGAAACATCAATGATGAGAGAGAACCATGGATCGGCTGCCACCTGCACGCCTCCTACTGGGGATTGAGCCCACAAACCCAGCAAGGGCCATGACCCGGAATCGAACTGTGGTCTCCTGGTCCACAGGTCGATGCTCAGCCATGGAGCCACGCCCACCAGGCCATCCTTTTTTGTTCCTTAGATGCCACATAGGAATGAGCTGACGTGATCCTTGCTGTTCTCTGACCCTAGGATGCTCTCCATGTCACCATCCTCCCAGCTGCCTCCCCATCCCTGGCTCCCCACGGCCCTCCCCGGGTACCCCTCGCCTCCCAGTGACTCCTTGTCTAAGGCTCGGCCTCTGGGCACGGAGGGTGGTGGAGATGGGTGGGCAGTGTGCTGCCCCCTGACGCCCTGTGCGCCCTCCACAGCCCACGACGATGGTGGAGCACCTGGCCAACACGGAGATCAACCACCAGCGCATCACCCAGGTGGAGAGCTGCTTCCGAGCGCCGGGGCAGCCGCTGGCACTGCCCAGCCCCGTGCTGCTGGGCGAGGGCGTGCTGACCAAGGAGTGCCGCAAGAAGGCCCAGCCGCGCGCCTTCTTCCTCTTCAGCGACATCCCCAATGGCCCCGCCCCCCACCTGCCTGATCACCCACAACTGCCAACCCATCCTGGCCTGATCACCCACTACTGCCTTCCCCTCTTGGCCTCTAACCGCCTCTACCTCAGTCCCACCACCATGGCTTTGTCTAGAAGAACATCCGGAAGGTCTCCTGGAAGGGCTCCCAGTCTAATTAGCATACTACCCTTTTATTAGTATAGATACACGTCTGCGTTTTTCCAAGTTTTTGGCAATCAGCATTGAAAAATAAAGGGAAACAAATCCTTTTCAAAGACCATGGTTAAACCGAGTGGATGCACACAACAGTGATTGACAAGAGGGGCGGGGCAGTGGGCAGCCGAGGAGGAAGTCCTTTTATGCTTGTACCTGATTGTGGACCAGCGTGTGGTGGCCTTTTCAAAAATAACAAAGTGAAGGTTTTTACAAGAAAATAAGCCCAGGGGCTGAGCAGGCCTGAGGGGAGCCGGGTAAGGACCTTCAGCCCCGAGGGGGCTCTGGGGCCCAAAGCCCACTGCAGCCTCCCAGGACCCGGCTGGTCATGGGCAATGGCTCAGCACTGGCGTGGGGCCTCCAGCCCCCGGGGTCAGGGGTGTGACCTCCAATCCTCAGGGTCAGGAATGGAGCCTCCAGCCCCCGGGGTCAGGGGTGGGGCCCTGTCCTCCCCAGGCTGTTTCCCCGGGGAAAGGCAGGCCGGCCAAGGAGAGGAGGAGCTTCAGTGGTGTGGGACCTCTGACCCCTGTGCCCCTGGGCCTGGCAGAGGACGACCCCACGTGAATAACCCCGGTCACGTTGTCTGAGGAGAACCATCCAGATGGGCCACCCTGCCAGCCCTCGAGCAGCACAGACGTGATCAAGGCAGGCGGCCACCCCGGGCCCAGGCAGCTGGGGGGCAACGTCTGAGACCAAAGGCTCCGTCCTTCCTGAAGCCCCAGGTTCCATCCACCCTCCAGGTTTCTGTGCACATGGAGTGGGGGCTCTGACATCCTGGGCAGGAGGGCACCCCCCCATACACACACACACACACACACACACACACACACACACACACACACACAACCAGGGAGGTGGAGCAGTGCCCCCTGGAGGCACGGGGAGGCAGAGCAGCCTGGAAAGGGGGCCTCAGGCAGGGAATCCCCAGCTTCCTTCCACGTGTAAAGTCCCCAGCCCCGGGCCTTCCCTTTGTCCCTGGCGGTGGGGGTGCACGCCTCCCGGGTTAGCGATCTTTTCAGGAATCAGAGGGCAAAGACTGTTCAGAACCGTGTGGGGTCGCAGACGGGCCTGCGGTTCTGGAGGCAGGACAGTGTGGGACTTTAGGGCGGTCACTTCTCAGGGGTCGTCCTGGTCCACCAGGTCACCAGGAGCACAGCTCCTCCTGCCGCAGCGGCTCCCCCAGCGGACCCAGAGGGGTGAGGCCGGGCAGCTGGGCCGGTGCCCTTGGTGCCCCCCACTCCCTCCCCATGAGGCCCCTCGGAAGGGACTGGGGGGCAGGGGGTGCTCTCAGGGGCCGCATGATTCCAGCAGGGCCTGGAGGGGCCCCAGTCCCGCCAGGGGGGCCCGGACAGAGTCACCTTCACAGCCGAGCAGCTGACCCCTCCGCCCTCCGTGTCAGGAGCGGGGATGCAGAGCCTGTCCCGCGGCAGCCACAGGCGCCTCTGCTCCGTAGCTGCCCACGGGCCGCGCCCACGGCATCTTCATCAGTATTGCCCAGATCAGGACCCAGCACAGGGCCCCCGGGAGCCCCCCGAGTTAGGTGCCCCCGAGCCTAGTCGCCGTACTGCACTTCGGCCTGCAGCTCCTTGGTGACGTAGCCCACGAGCAGCGCCAGCAGCCGCTCCTGCAGGGCCTCGCTGCCCATGACCAGCATGGTGAGCTGCACGGCGTCCGTCCACTCCAGGTGCCTGACGATGGCCGTGACCTGGCTGAGCAGCTTCTCCTGCTCGGCGGGCGGCAGCTCCATGAGGATCTGGGGGACCGGCTTAAACTGCCCGCTCGTCATCCAGGCCCCTAAGAGCCCCCCGACGGCGCCCCCTGGGGGACAGGAGATTCGGTTAGTTGGGCTGTTCCCTATGCCAGTCTCGGAGCTCGCTGGGAGCTCGTCACAGGATTCAGGTGGCAGCCCATGGCTCGGGCCACAGCCCGTGGTCCGGGTCACGGCCCGTGGTCCGGGTCACAGCCGTGGTCCGGGTCACAGCCCGTGGTCCGGGTCACAGCTGTGGTCCGGGTCACAGCCCGTGGTCCGGGTCACAGCCCGTGGTCCGGGTCACAGCCCATGGCTCGGGCCACAGCCCGTGGTCCGGGTCACAGCTGTGGTCCGGGTCACAGCCTGTGGTCCGGGTCACGGCCCGTGGTCCGGGTCACAGCCCGTGGTTTGGGTCACAGCCGTGGTCCGAGTCACAGCCCGTGGTCCGGGTCACAGCCATGGTCCGGGTCACAGCCCGTGGTCCGGGTCACAGCCATGGTCCGGGTCACAGCCCGTGGTCCTGGTCACAGCTGTGGTCCGGGTCACAGCCCGTGGTCCGGGTCACAGCTGTGGTCCAGGTCACAGCCCGTGGTCCGTGTCTCGGCCAGTGGTCCGGGCCACAGCCCGTGGTCCGGGTCACAGCTGTGGTCCGGGTCACAGCCAGTGGTCCGGGTCACGGCCCGTGGTCCGGGTCACAGCCGTGGTCCGGGTCACAGCCCGTGGTCCGGGTCACAGCCCGTGGTCCGGGTCACAGCCCGTGGTCCGGGTCACAGCTGTGGTCCGTGTCACGGCCAGTGGTCCGGGTCACGGCCCGTGGTTTGGGTCACAGCCGTGGTCCGAGTCACAGCCCGTGGTCCGGGTCACAGCTGTGATCTGGGTCACAGCCCGTGGTCCGTGTCATGGCCAGTGGTCCGGGTCACGGCCCGTGGTCCGGGTCACAGCCATGGTCCGGGTCACAGCCCGTGGTTTGGGTCACAGCCGTGGTCCGAGTCACAGCCCGTGGTCCGGGTCACAGCCCGTGGTCTTGGTCACAGCCATGGTCTGAGTCACAGCCCATGGTCCGGGTCACAGCCGTGGTCCGAGTCACAGCCCGTGGTCCGGGTCACGGCCAGTGGTCTGGGTCACAGCCCGTGGTCTGGGTCATAGTCGTGGTCCGAGTCACAGCCCATGGTCTGGGTCACAGTCCGTGGTCTGGTTCTCAGTTCGTGGTCTGGGTCACAGTCCGTGGTCGGGGTCACAGCCTGTGGTCCGAGTCACAGCTGTAGTCCGGGTCACAGCCCGTGGTCTAGTTCTCAGTTTGTGGTCCAGGTCACAGTCCGTGGTTGGGGTCACCCAGGAATCCCCCTGCTCCCAGACTAGAGGGAGCAACTCACTTGACCTCCAAGGGACCATGGGAAGCGGCCAAACCTCCCTCATTGCCACAAACTGGTCCCCAGATGGGAGGAGGGGGGTGACCAAGGGCAGGTGCATTGTGGGAGACCGTGGGCGCCTTCTCCTGCACAGACTGGGGACCGGGGTGGGAGGGGGTGGAGAGGGGGGCGGCGCTCTCTGAACAGCTACGGTGAGCGGCCAGAGGCCTGGATCCCAGCTCCCCCTGTCCCTGCAATAAGACAGGAACGGGCCTACCCAGGGGCACAGGGCACACCCCTCGGGCAGGGCGTCCTCCAGTCCGCATGCACGGCCCCACAGGAGGAGCCCAGCGCTTCTGAGACACAACACGTGTGTTCCCCGGACACGTCTGTCCACAAAGGCCGTGTCTCAGACTCAGCTCCCAGCCCCTCCAGGGGGTCGCCGGCTCCTGTGAGGCCCCTGTGGACCCGAGGCTTCATCCCCCACCCCGCGGGGCCCTGCACTCACCAACGGCCAGTCCCGGCGGGCCCCCAACCAGGCCCCCGACAAACGCCACGGCGCCGGTGACCAGGGCGCCCCGCCCCGCGTGCTTGACGGCCGCCTTCATCTTCCTCGCCTCCGAGAGGGAGCACAGCAGCTTCATGGCGTCCTCCACCATCAGGGGCATCGCGTGCCCCGCCGGCCTGCAGGAGGGAGGGTTCCCACGCGTCAGTGTTCCCGCCCGAAGCTCACTCTTCCCAGTGTCCAGGGCGGACCCTGCTCCCGGAGGACCCCAGCTCTGCCGTGGGCGAGAGGACAGCACCGTCACGTGACAAGCCCTCTGTCACCGAGAAAGCGGGGCGGCCAGTAGTCAATAAGCAAACAGGCCCGGCCAGCATGGCTCAGTGATTGAGCATCGACCTATGACCCAGGAGGTCAGGGTTCAAATTCCCATCAGGGCACAGGCCCGGGTTGTGGGCTCCATCCTCAGTGAGGGGCGTGCAGGAGGCAGTCCATCGATGATTCTCTCATCACTGATATCTCTCTCTCTCTCCCCCTCCCTCTCCTTTACTCTCTGAAATCAAGAAAAAGAGAAAAAAAGAAGAAGAAAAAGCAACCGCTGTAAAAGGCAGCCCACCCCCATTCGTGGGCCGGGCCGCGGCAGGAAGACGCACCAGCCAGAGGAGAAAAGATTCAGACAATCCCAGGGACCCGAGGACACGTGGATCCTACGGAGCAGGACCTGACCTTGGGAACAAGGTGACAGCAAGTCTCTGGGGTCAGGAGGCTGTTTGCCCAGCTGGCAGGTGGGACATGGCAGGGCGGGGCAGGCTCTGCCCAGGGTCCTGGGTATGGAGCGCCCCCGCCTGGCGGGGCTGGGAAATAAAATCAAAGCGGACCTATTTCCAGCTTGAGCTGCAGCCAAGCCAAGGAGGCACCTCCCTCTGCCTCCCCCTCCCCCTCCAACAGATGACTCATGCTGACAGCTGCTGAGGCCCAGGAGGCCACAGGGCAGCCCCTTGCTCCATGTCTGTGGGTTGATGAGGGCTTTTTTTAAACCACGGGTAGTCCGGACCCGTCTCCAATGTGCAACTGTCCTCCAGGTCCCGGGGGAAAACGGGGAGTTCTCAGATCAAATCCCGGATCTGCCCCGCCCACAGGCAGGGTTTCAGAACTTCTCGCAGGCCCAGGAGAGCTGCAGTCCCCTGCGCCGGTGCCTTCTGCATGACCCCACACTGGGGATCAATCCCACAACCCGGGCCTGTGCCCTGACACGAATCGAACCGTGACCTGGTTCATGGGTGGACCCTCAAGCTCTGAGCCACGCCGGCCGGGCCCTCTCACATTCCCCGGATGACGGGTCCCCCAAGGGCACAGCTCACTGAAGGTCATGTCAGCCCAGCAGCCTGGTGGGGGACGCTGCCTTCACAGGAGCCCAGGGGGTCTCCAGCCGCACCCGGGAGGCAAGACTGAAGGGCCTGACCCGGACCCGGCGTCCCTGACTCCGTCCTCGAGTCAGAAATTGGGAAACAGCATCAGCCAGACCAGTCTGTCTGCCAGGTGGGGTTGGAGGCAGCGGAGGGCGGGCCCTGCAGGGCCCTGGGGCTGGCAGGTTGGGGGTGGGGAGGCCTGGTCCCCCAAACACCTCCTGACTCCCCTGCGGCCCAGAGAACTGGGTGCAGAGATAACAAGAAAGCAGTCTGCCTCCTGGCGGAGGACCAGGGACTGAAAATGAAAACTCGGCGGAGACTCAGGTCACGGGGTCAGGTCATCTGCACCAGCGGACTCGTGTCCTTCCCGGGACTCGTTCCCCTCCCGGCTCGGAAACGCCCCCTGCCCTGGTCCCCTCATCGCAACACGATTTGGGGTTCTGCCGGGAGCAGTGACTCCCCGAGAGCTATTTTTATTCATCGCAGACCCGTGCCTGTTGCTCCCCCTTAGGAAGACCTTTTCTTTCTAGGGGAACAGTTGCTGGCGTTTAAATCGGGAGATGGCACATGCACCTCGGAGCCCGTCTCTGCCGAAAAGTCAGAGGGCTGGCCGCATGGACCTGCCTTCCCCGGCAACTGAGGCCGGAGCTGCGCTGCGCCAGGCCTGCCCAAGCTCTTCCAACTCTCTTTTTTAAAGACTCAAGAAGCTACCAGGCCCGGCCAAAACGCACCCCCTCCTACATCGCTGACACACCTCCCGGGTCACCCCTAACCCCTCGCTCAGAGCCTCCTCCCGCGGGGCTGGCCAGGTGCGCGCACGTTCGCAGGTGCCGCCAGGACTCCGCCCGCGCCCGTAACACCCGCCCCGACGCGCGCCCGGCCCGGCGGCAGGGCACACCCCGCACACCGGTGACGGGGCAGGGACACAGGTACCTGGGGCACCGGGTCCCTGCGGGAGGTCACACACACCCCTTCCCCGGCTGGTGCGGCGAGTGACGGGCCTGGCACCGGGTCCCCGCGGGGCGCTGGGTGCGGCCGGGTCAGGCGCCCGGGGCCACCCTCATTCGCGCTTCCGCTTCCTCCGGGCCGACCGCACGCTCCGCGCTCCACGTCTCCATCCGGAAAATGAATGAACCGCCCGGGTCCGCCCGCCAGTGCAGGTCAGCCCCGCGGGCCCCGGACTCGCGCGCCTCTCCCCGGCCGCCCCTCCCGGCCCGGCCCGCGGGCGCTCACCTGCTGGAGGCCGGCGCGCGGTCACCCGCCGCCTCCCGGGGACTCGGGCCGCGCGCCCGAGGGTCACCCAGACCGGGAGCTCCGCGCGCAGGCCCCGCCCTCCCGCCTTCCGGCTCGGGCGCGGGGACCTTCCGGGTCGCCATGGAACACGGAGCAGCGGGACCGGGTCCTCAGGCCGCAGCCACCGCGCTCGGGTCCCTGGTCACCAACCTCTCGGGAGGACTCCGGGCAGGGCGTGCGCCCCTCCGACCCGGCCCGGCCCCCGGGTCTGCTGTGTGGCCCCAAGGGCACCCCTGCCCTTCACCCCGCCCAACAGGAGCCCCTGTCTCCCTTGGGCTCTGTGGGCCCTCGGGTCTAGGGACCCACCTCCTCCCCAGCCCCGCGCGCCGGAGCACAGGGCCTGGGAGGAAGGGGCTAAGTTAGTGTTTGGTGACTGACAGGCCAGAGTCTAATAGCAGAGCCTCAGGCCTGGGGGCGGGGGCGGGGCGGGGCGGAGGTTGGGAGAGAGGGGAACTGGAGGAAAGGCCAAGGGCACCTTCACTCCTAGGGCTCCAGGACCAAGCTGATGGGAAGCCTGGAGGGTGCAAAGGGCCTGAGGAGTGTGGGTAACAGGGCCCCGCAGATCCCCAAGTCCCCAAGTTAGAGATTGCTTGTAAGGTCATCTGCACCAGCGGACACGCGTTCCAGCCCAGCTCCGGGGTGGGGAGGAGAGGGGAGCCCACGCTTGGGCCTGGAAGAGGTTCGGTTTCTCTGCGGGCCGCGCCCCCTGGCGGCCCATGAAATCACGGCGGCTCACTCCTTCCCAGGAGACGCGGAAGGGGACCAGGAGGGGAAATACCACCTAAGAGCTGAGTGAATAGCGGTTCCATTGTTCGGCTTAGGGAATCATGTCAGGAAAACGATGTCTGCACCTGTTCAGTTCGAGCTGGTTTAGGCCCAACTACACAGAGATGTCAGCAACAATGTAACAACTAACTACACAGAGATGTCAGCAACAATGTAACAACTAACTACACAGAGATGTCAGCAACGATGTAACAACATAACTAACCTCCCAGTGATGTCAGCAACAATGTAACAACTAACTACACAGTGATGTCAGCAACAATGTAACAACTAACTACACAGTACATGTCAGCAACAATGTAACAACTAACTAACTACACAGTGATGTCAGCAACAATGTAACAACTAACTACACAGTGATGTCAGCAACAATGTAACAACTAACTACACAGTGATGTCAGCAACAATGTAACAACTAACTACACAGTACATGTCAGCAACAATGTAACAACTAAATAACCACCCAGTGATGTCAGCAACAATGTAACAACTAACTAACCACCCAGTGATGTCAGCAACAATGTAACAGCATAACTAACCACCCAGTGATGCCAGCAACAATGTAACATAACTAACCACCCAGTGATGCCAGCAACAATGTAACAGCATAACTAACCACCCAGTGATGTCAGCAACAATGTTACAGCATAACTAACCACCCAGTGATGCCAGCAACAATGTAACAGTATAACTTGCACCCTGGCCCTGCCTTTTTAACCTTTACATCGTAGTTTTACTTGACCTGTTCTGTGTGCTGGTGGGTGTGGACCCACAAACACTTCCCACCGTGCTGCGGTTGCCTGCGGTGGTCAGCACACTGACACGCTGTGCAGGCGTGTGGCCCGGGAGCGACGGTGCACTCCGGGGCGTGTGCACAACCACAGAACTGCCCGACGACGCGTTTCCCGGAGTGCATCCCCATCGTCAGTGACGCCCGGCTGCACAGCTGTGCACAGTTTCAACCACTTTATTGAGCTGTGATCAGCACCCAGAAAGCTGTTCATATGCAATATCTAAAATTCGATAAATCTGGGGCAAGTACACACCCATGGAACCATCAGCACCATCAAGGCCATCAGTACATCTGTCAGCTCTGGAGGTTCCCTGCTGCCCCCGCTCTGATAGAATCGAGTGTGTGCGTGTGTGTGTGTGTGTGTGTGTGTGTGAACACAGAGCCCTGGCCAGGTTGGGTCAGTGGCCTGTGGACTGAAGGATCCCAGGTTTGATTCTGGTCATGGGCCTGTACCTGGGTTGCAGGCTCCTCCCCGGTCAGGGCACATGCGGGCAGCAACCAGTCCATGTGTCTCTCTCACATCCACGTTTCTCTCTGTTCCTCCCCTCCCTTCCACTCTCAGTGCCCTGGCAGCAGAGCCAGCTGCGGGCAGGATGCTGCCCAGCGCTCCAGGACGTATTTCCATTCCTGAACCTGTCCCGTCATCACTTATACCTTAGTTACCTGTCCTCCCCTCCCCCCTCCCCTGTCCCCCTACAGGGAGGCCGGAAGTGTTAGCCAGGGCTCCCCTGGCCGCAGGGGCAAACCCCATATACCCCTAACGGGGAGCTTTAGCTTGAGTTGGGGTGACTGAGGCTGCGCCCCAGCCCAGGTTAGGGAGAGCCCAGCTCCGGGGGTGGGGAGGAGAGGGGAGCCCAGGCTTGGGCCTGGAGGAGGTTCGGTTTCTCTGCGGGCAGCGCCCCCTGGCGGCCCATGAAATCACGGCTGCTCACTCCTTCCCTGGAGAAGCGGGAGGGGGACCAGGAGGGGAAGAGGCTTCTAGGTGGGTTCTCAGGGAAGGAGAGCTGGAAGGAGAGCGGTGAGAATCACGCACACCTTCAGCCCCTCAGGCCTGAGGCCACGGAACGCGGTGACACGGGTACCGCACCCTCCCCGAGGCGGCGGGGCCTCCCGCGTGGGGTCCCCAGCGCACAGCGGTGTGCACAGCCCTGAGGCCGGCCCGGGGGGGGGGAGTCATTCCGTTTCCTGTGCCTCGGTTTCCTCATTGGGAAAGGGCCGTGATAGAGCTGGTTCCCCCGGGACTGTCCGGGAGACCCCAGGAGGCCGTGCGGAGGGTCTGAATGGTTCTGGTTGTCCTGTCCAGTGTGGCTCAGTGGATAGAGCCTCGACCTGTGGCCTGAAGGGTCCCGTGTTTGAATCTGGTCAAGGGCACGTACCTCGGTTGCAGGCTCGATCCCCGGCCCTTGTCAGGGCGCAGACAGTCAACCAACCCATGTGTCTCTCTCACATGGATGTTTCTCTCTCTGTCTCCCCCACTCCCTGCCACTCCCTCTAAAATCAACGGGAAAATGTCCTCAGGTGAGGATTAACCAAACAATGAGAAGAAATAGAAATAACTGCTCTCGCTCACGTCGCAGGCTGTGAGAGGAACAGCGTCAGTAAAGCCCCAGGTGAGCGGCAGGCACCCAGAGGGCCAGGAGGCCGACCCCCACACCCCCACACTGCACCCCATTCCCCAGCCCCACAATGCCCCTGAGGGCGAGGCTGTGTTCACAGAGCCAGCCGGAGCCAGAACTCAGATGGGGTCCTCTGAGGCCAGCACCCCCACCCTCACCCTCACCCTGCTCCCCCACCCGGCTCCCCCAGAGGCTGAGCGAGCCAGCCCCTTCCTCACAGGGCTCTTTTGGGAGAAACTCACCCAAACCCAAGGCTGGGTGACCCCAGGCTCAGGCCACACACACCCCCCCACCCTGCACCCCCCACAACCTCTTAACTAGAGCTCATGAGACAACTTCATATCATTTTGGAAACTGAAAACTGAGATGTTATGCCCTGGCTAGTGTGGCTTAGTGGTTGAGCGTCGACCTATGAGCCAGGAGGTCATGGTTCAATTCCTGGTCAAGGGCACATGCCTGAGTTGCAGGCTCGATCCCCAGTGTAGGGCATGCAGGAGGCAGCCGATCATCATTGATCTTTCTATCTCTCCCTCTCTCTTTCTCTCTGAAATCAATTTTAAAATATATTTAAAATAATAATAATAATAATAATTTTTAAAAGCCAGAAATTCTAAGTTAGAATTCACAAAAGCAACTCTATAGAACTGAGATTCACTCTGAAATCCATTTGTTGAGAGAATACAGTGATGCCCTACTTCCAAATCTGCTGTTGCCTGGCCGGTGTGGCTCAGTGGTTGAGTGTTGACCTAGGAACCAGGAGGTCATGGCTGGATTCCTGGTCAGGGCACAGGCCTGGGCTGCAGTCTCGATCCCCAGTGGGGGGCGTGCAGGAGGCAGCCGGTCCATGATTCTCTCTGATCATTGATGTTTCTCTCTCTCTCCCTTCCTCTCTGAAATCAATTATATTTGTACTAGAGGCCCGATGCACAAAATTCGTGCAAGAGTAGGCCTTCCTTCCCCTGGCTGCCGGCACCAGCTTCCTCTGGCACCCGGGACCTGGGCTTCCCTCGAAGCCCCAGCTTTATCCGGAAGGACATCCGGTCTAATTAGCATATTACGCTTTTATTATTATAGATAATCTACTCTTAGATTTGAGATTGCAAATAAAGTGTGGGGCCCAGAGCCAGGTCACAGGTGGCTCCGAGGGGCCCCGCACGACCAGGCTGCTACGAAGGAAACTCTTTGTAAAAATCCGCCCGTCTTCCTTCTCAGGTCCCACGGGAGAGCCCACCGCACCCGGAAGACTTGGTCTCTGTCGGAGAAGAGCCGTGTCCGTGGTGGCGTGGAACATGCCATTCTCACGGGAGTATGTCTGTAATCGCCCCGTTTCCCGCATAACGCCGTGCCGGGCCAATGCGCTTTCACTGTGTGGCCGTGTCTGCCATGTGAGGTCTCATACAGGACATCACGGAGCCGCTGCTGTGATTCCGGAGGGTTCTTTCCAGCTGCTGGGGGCGGGCCGCTCCTCTGGGGTTGGGGGGTCCCTGTGGGGGTGTGGGACTGTGGTCTGTTAGGGATTTAGTTCAGTGGGAGAGTTTCCTTTGCTTCGCACGTGCTGGGGCTGAGCCACCCCCGCGTGCTCCTTGCTGTTGGCACCAGTCTAGATGGTTCCCTGCTTACCCGCCTGCATCAGCCAGCGCGGGCCCAGCACACGCCCCGCCCTGTGGGGGCTCACACCACAGACACCGTCCCTCGTCCCTCGGGGCTCTGGAGGCTGAGGCCAAGGTCGAGGGGCGGGCCATGGTGAGCTCCTCCCGAGGCTACCTCCTGGGCTTGCGGGCGGCCGCCCCCTCTCCTCTGTGCGTGGGGAGCAGTGATGTTGGGGCTCCAGCGTGTGGGTTTGGGGGCAAGCAATTCAGTCCAGAGAGTTGCACAACTGTCTACTAAGATTGGTGAAGCCCCAGCCGGTTGCTCAGTGGTTAGAGCGTCGGCCCAGAGACTGAAGGGTCTCGGGTTGGATTCCTGGTCAGGACACAGGCCCGAGTTGCAGGCTCGATCCCCAGTAGGGCGCTGCAGGAGGCGGCTGATCCATGATTCTCTCTCATCACTGATGTTTCTCTCTCTCCCTCTCCCTTCCTCTCTGACATCAATAAAATATATTTTAAAAAACAGAACAAAAAACCGGTCGCCTTCTCAGTCGAGTGACCCCATGTGACCAGTCTGAAACCTCACCCGCCCACGCTGAGCGGCTCAGCTCGATCGAGGCCACGGCGGCGTTTCTTTTAGGTGGCGGGTCGGTCCATGCACGCCACTTTGCACCGAAATCACTAGAACCGGCGTGTCCCCACGTCTGTCCCTGAGCAGGGGGGACCAGGGGCTGAGTGGGGCGGAGGCACAGGGTGGTGTGTGTCTCCCCTGCACACCCCCTTTGGACACTGGCCTGACCCCCTCCTTTGCGGCCATCTGTGGGAGTGAGCGCGCCCATGCAAACCTGGGCTCGGCCTGCTGCCTTTTTTTAAAAATGTGTTTTTATTGATTTTAGAGGGAGAACGAGATACATCAGTGATGAGAGAGAATCATGGGCCGGCTGCCTCCTGCACGCCCCCCCACTGGGGATCGAGCCTGCAACCCGGCCTGTGCCCTGATCGGGAATCGACCCGGGATCTCGAACCGGGATCTCCCGGTTCCTAGGTTGGCGCTCAACCCCTGAGCCACGCCGGCCTGCCGGGCTGCCTGCTGCCTCCCACAGACCACACAGACGGGCCGCGATGGTTTGCTGGAGGGTAAACCAGGCATTAAACACGCTGCCTTCTTCCAAACGCCGAGGGGGCGCAGCTACCCTCCCAGGATGCAGAGGCCTGAGGACGTCTCCTGGGAGGAAGGCCCTGACAGAAACCTCTCCTCTCCCCGGAGCACCAGCGGGTTTGCCCAAGGCAGGATCCAGGCTCTGCTGCTGCGCGGGCCGGCACGGAAGCTGCCACCAGGGGGAGCTGGAGGCCGGGAAATCCAGAGCCCAGGCCCGGCCGCAGCTGTCTGTCTGTCTTCACACACCCGGCGTCTCGCCTGGTGGGCACTGCCCGCGATGGCCCAGGTCTCCCCTGTCTCTGCTGCGGCGACGGCGTTCTGGGGGTGCCCGCTGCGGCACTGGTGTCCCTGCGGTGACGGAATCGCAAGGCTGGCTGCCGGTTCCCCAACCCGGGGCCTTCCCCACGCCGTGTTCTCACCCGGGGAGGCTGACACAGGCAGACAGCCCACGCCTCTGCTTCAGGTTGTTGGTTTTTAAAACATTTTTTATTGATTTCAGAGAGCAAGGGAGAGGGAGAGAGAGAAACATCCACGATGAGAGAGAACGATGGACCGGCGGCCTCCTGCACGCCCCACACTGGGGATGGAGCCCGACACCTGGGCCTGTGCCCTGACCTGGAATGGAACCCTGACCTCCGGGTTCATAGGTCGCCGCTCAGCCCCTGAGCCCCACCGGCCGGGCTCCATTCCGGTTGTTTCCAGGGACGTCGGCGTGCGGAGACACTGGCTAACCTGGGCCTTTCCCCAAAGCAGAGCCTGGGAAACGGGGCCAAGGTAGCTCGTTTGCAAGGTGGTCCCTGGAGCCGGCGCCCCCGGGGCCCCGAAAGCGGGCAAACTGAGGCAACGGCAATGAAAGCAGGTTTTAAAGACACCCCCCTCCCCCCGCCCCGCGCTGAGACCTCAGTAACGCGGCTGTTCTCAGAGTGGTTGCGGGATGATTTCGGTGAGGACAGGTGTGGGCGTCCCCCGTGTCCCGTGCGGGCCCACGGCCTGGAGCTCGCTTCCTGTCTCAGCCACGTGCTCAGCCAGGCCCGTCTCTGTGGCGCGTCCTTCCTTCGTGCGCCTTCATTCCACAGATGCCTACAGAGCTCCTGCCACAGGCTCCGGCCCGTCCTCACCACAGGTCTGAGCAGGAACCACAGGGAAAGGGCCCTGCTTGAGAGAGGCGGCCAATGAGATAAGGAAGGGAGTTCAGATAACCAAGGAGGAATGGAAGAAAGTGCAATGAGATGATCTTCGAATGATGATATAGATAGTGGATAGATGGATGGATGGATGAGGGATGAGGGATGGACAGATGGATAGGTGGATAGATGGATTGATAAATGGGTGGATGGATGAATGAATGATGGATGGATGATAGATGAATGGGTGGGGGATGGATGGATAGATGGATGGATGGGAGATGGATGGGGGATGGATGGGTAGATGGATAGAGGGATGGATGGATGGATAGATGGATAGGTGATGGATAGATAGATAGATGGATGGATGGGGATAGGTGGATGGGTGGGGGATGGGTGGATGGATGGATGGATGGATGGATGGATAGATGGATGGATCGGGATGGGCGGATAGATGGATGGATAGGTGATGGATGGATGGGGGATGGATGGATGGATAGAGGGATGGATGGGTAGATGGATGGATGGATGGATGAGGGATCGATGGATGGATAGATGGATGGATGGATAGATAGATGGATGGATGGGTGGATGGTTGGATGGATAGATGGATGGATGGGTGGATGGATGGATGGATGGATGGATGGATGGATGGATGGCTAGATGGATGGATGGATAGATAGATGGATGGATGGGTAGGTGACGGATGGGGGATGGATGGATGGATGGATGGATGGATAGATAAATGGATGGATGGGTAGGTGACAGATGGGGGATGGATGGATGGATGGATAGGTGACGGATGGGGGATGGATGGATGGATGGGTAGGTGACGGATGGGGATGGATGGATGGATGGGTAGGTGACGGATGGGGGATGGATGGATGGATGGGTAGGTGACGGATGGGGATGGATGGATGGATTGTGGAGGGCAGGGACTGAGCACAGTTTGAAAGGGTGTGTTACCCCCAAAGCCAGCACAGGGCCCGTTGCATATGTAAATAACCTTCTTTGAGGATTCATCAGCATATGGGAACACGAGTGTGAGGAGCCCGGCGCCTGGGGTGCACAGGGGTTTCCGGGACAATCATGGTCTCCGTGGGAACGGACGGGCTGGGCCAGCAAGTGGGCCCAGCAGCCGAGTCCCTCCGATCCCCAGCTCAGGGCCTCCGCTGGGCGGGGCTCGGAGGAACCGGACCTTGGCCCTCAGTCCGGAGACGCTCCGAGGCTCTCCCCTCCTTTCTCAGCGAGCAAGGCCCGCGTGACCCCTCCCTCCCACTCGCCAAGGCCACGCCATCGTCCTCATTCACATCCTCCCACAGACCCCGCTCCCACGTCCCCCAGGCCTGGGTTGCTGCCCCTCCAGCGGGGACCGGGCAGGGGCCGCCGTCCGAGGGCAGGGAGCGGCATGCCCGGGGCCCGTCGGCCCTGCGCCCTCCTCCTCGCGGGTGTGGGGGGCCCGGGCTGGGAGGGGGTGCGTGCACAGCTTGGTCAGGGCCTCAGATTTCTGTTCCGTATTTTCACATTCTGATTATTTCATGCTCGGCCTTCTGATGGATTCGTTTGCTGGGAAGCTAAAGATACCCTGAAATGCTCAAAATAGACGTGAGCTGCTAAAAACGCAGCTCTGCTCCCCTCGCCCGCCCAGCTGGGCCGGTGCCCGCTCCACAGCGTCGGGAGCCAAACAGGATTCACAAAAGCGAACAAGTGACACCGGGCTGGTCAGCAGGCCGCGGTCCGCTCAGCTCGCCCAGACATTTGGGGGTGGGGGTCATTGAGCCCCCTTCTCCCTCCCTCCCTCCTCCTTCCCTCCCTCCCTCCCTCCCTCTCCTAAGCCCCAGGTCTGTCTGGGCGTTTAGGGAAAGTTGGTCCAAACGCAGGCCTCCGGCTGTCCTCCCTTGGGCGCCTGCACCTGAAGGCGGGGTTCTGAGGACGAAGAGAACCCCATGCCCCGCCTGCAGGGCCTGAAGGGCCCCCCTATCCCCTCCAGCGCCTTCAGCCTCAGTTCCAGGGGAGCCTTCCCATGAATATCTGCCCCAGAAATAGATCCGATAGGTTCATAACACGACCCCCACCCCCACCCCCGCCAAACCGAACCGGAGCAGGGATGGCCATGGGACCAGCCAAAAGCAGAAACCTGTGAACTAAAGAAACGTGTTCTGTGCCGGCGTACTGAAGGGGACGCCTCCATCTCAGCAGGATTTGCCCCAGGACGCCTGCCGGCCTGGCCCCCAGCCCCCTCCCTGCCTCCGGACGCCGGCTCCCCGGCACGGGCGTCTCCACCTCGCCTGCCAGCCCCCGGCTCTGGCTGGGACCCGGCCAGGGCGGCTCCCAGGCCCAGCTGGGTGGGCGGGGACAGGTGTCCGTCCCCCAGGAGCCAGGCCTGCTGGGCCGCCACTGGGCCCCGAGGACAGAGCCCCCTCACACCCCACAGCGGCAGGGAGCCCCCCGCGGAGCACGGTGGGGCGTGGGGAGGGGTTTGCTGCGATGCAACATTTGTTGGCTGCTTTTTTCTGTTCAAGCTGTGGAGAGTCTGTTTGCTGAGCGGGGTGTTTGTTTTGGGTTGTTCTCTGGAGCGACATGGAAGGCGGCAGAAGAGCGCGGCTGGGAGGGGCAGTGAGCGGTGGGGTGGCCGGAGGGCCCCCAGCATGCCGCCCCCACGCCCCAGCCCGAGCCTGCCCTGCCGCTGGGCCTCGTGAGCAGGTGTCACCCCCGGGCAGAGTGCAGCTGGGCACGTCCACTCCCAAACCATCTGACTGAGGCGCTGGCCCTCATGGGGCACGCGAGGGAGGCGGTGGGCACTGTGGGCGGGGGCTCGGGGTGCCGGGGTGAAGCTCTGGGGAGTCCCTCCACGTGGCCCCCTGCCCCCCTGTGCCCACCACGGAAGTCTTCCCCTTTCCAGACCAGCATCACCCTGGGGAGAGGGTCCCTGGAATCTGAAGCCACACACACACATGAAGCGGTGATCTCTGCGGTCACCAACGTGCCCACTTCACAGATAAGAAAGCCGAGGCTCGGATTTGCATGAGGAGCCAATGCACCCACTTCACAGATAAGGAAGCCGAGGCTCGGATTTGCATGAGGAGCCAATGCACCCACTTCACAGATAAGGAAGCCGAGGCTCGGATTTGCATGAGGAGCCAATGCACCCACTTCACAGATAAGGATGCCGAGGCTCGGATTTGCATGAGGAGCCAATGCACCCACTTCACAGATAAGGAAGCCGAGGCTCGGATTTGCATGAGGAGCCAATGCACCCACTTCACAGATAAGGAAGCCGAGGCAGGAATTTGCATGAGGAGCCAACGCGCCCACTTCACAGATAAGAAAGCCGAGGCTCGGATTTGCATGAGAAACCCAGCTCGGCCAGACCTGCCAGTTCCCTCTCGCCTGCCGGGCGCCCTCGCCCGGGGCCTGGGTGGGGAGGCCTCCCCTTCCCTGAATACCAGTGTTCTGGAATCTCCGGGGTCTGGTCCTGGCTCCGCGTCAGTAAACTAGAAAGGCGTCCCCAGGGTCCCCGTCCCAGCAGGGCCTGTGTCATGGCCCCCACTGGCCCTGACCCAGAGGGTGCTGGGATGAGCTGGACAGGGGCTTGGGTGTGGGTGGGCAGCCTGGGAACCATGGGGCTTGGGTATTGGGTGGGCAGCCTGGGAAACCATGATAAGGGCAGGTGCCCACCTCTGCACCTGGCCCTCCTCTGCCCGGCAGAAGGCCCTTCTTCCCCTGGCCCTGGCCGGAGGGCGGAGCCTGCTGCCCCAGGGCAGAGCCTGGCTGCACTACCGCCGCTGACCATCAGAGGGCGCGCGGACCCGAGGCCGCTGCAGAGGGGGCCTGCTAGGTCTTGGTTCAGGGAGGGCCTCCATCCCAGGAGCCTGCCTCGAGCATCTTCAAGAAGAAAACAGGGCCGAAACCGGTTCAGCTCAGTGGCTAGAGCGTCGGCCTTCGGACTGAGGGGTCCCGGGTTCAATTCCGGTCAAGGGCATGTACCTTGGTTGCGGGCATGTCCCCAGTGGGGGGGGGGGGGGGGTGCAGGAGGCAGCTGATTGATGTTTCTAGCTCTCTGTCCTTCTCCCTTCCTCTCTGTAGAAGATCAGTAAAATATATATTAAAAAGAAGAAGAAGAAGAAAACAGGGCAGGGCGGGCGTGGCTCAGTGGCCGAGCGTCAACCTATGACCCAGGAGGTCACGGTTCAATTCCTGGTCAGGGCACTGCCCCGGGGTGTGGGCTGGATCCCTGTGTGGGGCGTGCAGGAGGCAGCAGTCCATGATTCTCTCTCATCTTGGATGTTTCTCCCTCTCTCTTCCTCTCTGAAATCAATAAAAATACATTTTAAAAAAGAAGAAGGAGACAGGACCCCAGGCCTCTGGGTCGGCCTCTCCCGCCCCCCACGTTGGGCTGATGGGAGCTCTGCCCCCCAAGAGCACCCCCTCAAAGCTTAGTCCTTGGGAGACACATGCTGCTCCCAGCTTGTCGAGTGGCAAAGAATCACGGCAGGAAGAAATAGCAATATTTTCGCGTTTTCAAATGCTATTTTAACACAAATACCAGAGCAACGCTCGCAGAAATGTCTGTGCGCGTGGCAGCTGGTGTGAGAAGCAGTGTGAGGGTGCAGATGGGGGAGAGCCGGGCGCCAGTGCCGCTGTTTCACCAACACGCCGCCAGCCTGGCGCTGCCTGCTGCTCCCCTCGGCCCGCGAGCCCCCCCCCCCCCCCGCCCCGGGAAGGACAGGGCCTCCAGAGTGGCCGGCACTTTCTCTGCTTCATCTGCTCGTTCCACAGTCGCCGTGATTTCGGGGGAATTCGCATGGAAAGGCAGCTCTCTTTCCCCCCTTTTCTCAAGCTGCCTGAGGCTCCAGAAGCTGCGGGGGGGGGGGGGGTCGGCTAGCAGCCACGTCCCCTCCGCTCTCCCCTCCGGTCTCCCCTCCGCTCTCCCCTCCGGTCTCCTGGGTTCGGAACTGGCACAGCGGGAACAGAATCGCCCTAAATGCGCTGGCCGGCGGGGCTCAGTGGTGGATCACTGACCTAGGAACCAGGAGGTCACGGTTGGATTCCCGGTCAGGGCACAGCCCGGGTTGCGGGCTCCATCCCCAGTAGGGGGCGTGCAGGAGGCAGCCGGTCCATGATTCTTTCAAATTATTGATGTTTTTCTCCCTCTCCTTTCCTCTCTGAATCAATGAAAATGTTTTTAGAAATTAAAAAGAATCCCCCTAAATGCGAGCTAAGGGGCCGATGTCGGGGCTCCCATAAGTTCCCAGAGGACGGGTGTGGGGAGGGAGCAGAGCAGGTCTGAGCCTTTCCTGCCCCGCCCCCCCCCCCCCCCAAGTGGAAGAAACACAACCCCATCCTCGGGAAGGCCACAGGCCGCCCTGACGCCGGTCTCTGGGGCGCCTATGCGGCCTCCATCACGTGGCTGTGCCGCAGGAAATGTCGGGGGCACGGGCTCGCGCCCAGAGCCCTGCATCGCCCTGACATCACTCAGGCCCGCAGGCCAGGAGGGGTGGTCCTGCGGCCCCGCCCGGCCCTGAGGGCTGGGGGCTGCCCGCTCCGCCTCCACTGCCCGGGCGCCCCCAGTGCCCGTCCCTGGAGCCCTGGCAGCGGACGGCTCCCCGCGGGCACCAGGACCAGGACGCGCTGCCTCCGGCGGTCCCGTTCCTGTTCCTGTGGGTTCTGCTCCATTAGGTGCCACACCGATGGCCTCGCTCAGGAAGCACTGCGGCCGCACGCCCCCAGGGCCGCAGGGAGGGCTGCGGGGCCGGAGAGGCGGGGGTGGAATCACGTCCCCCAAATGCGTGTGGAAGCCTGACCCCACTGCTCTGAACGTGCCCGTGTGTGGAGAGAGGGTCTCTGCAGCGTCCCGAGCTAAGCCGAGACGATGCCGGGGGAGGGGCCCCCTCAGTGCCCGGTGTCCCCTCAGCTCCCTCCGTCCTCTCCCGCTGCAGGAAGATTTTAAATATATTTGTATTGATCTCAGAGAGGAAGGGAGAGGGAGACAGATAGAAGCATCAATGATGAGAGAGAACCATGCACCGGCCGCCTCCTGCACGCCCCACGCTGGGGATGTAGCCCGCAACCCGGGCCTGTGCCCTGACCAGGCATTGAACGGTCACCTCCTGGGTCCTAGGCCAGCACTCAGCCCTGAGCCCCGCGGCCGGGCCGGGCAGGAGACTTAATTCGCGTGGACACGCTCTCAGCTCGGGGGGGGGGGGGGGGGGGGGGGGGGGGGGAGAAGGCAGCCCAGGAGGCGGCCTCTCCCAGAGCCCCTTTGGCCGGAAGGAGCATGCTGTCTGGGAGGCTGAGGAGGGGCCTGGCTGGAGCGTGCAGGGGGGGAGTGGAGGGAGCCCGAGCCCTGTGAGGAGCAGAGGGGAGGCTGGGAGGGCTGGGTGCCTGCAGGGAACCTCCCCCTGAGGCCTTTGTGGACGGGCGGGCCCTCAGGCTCCCCGCCCTGCCGCCCGGAGACACCTGCCCGCGGCAGACACAGCCGGACACTTCCCCACGTGTCGCTCGGCCTGTGACGTCCTGGGCTCCGTCCCATTCCACCCGGGGGTAGGGGTGTGTGTGTGTGGGGGGGGGGCGCGGGGGCTGTCACCATGTCCTCCTATGGCTCCCGGGTCCTGGGCAGGTGCCCCGTCTCGGGGCAGCTAACGGCTTTCTGGCCGGCAACTCAGGCCCCACCTCTGTGCCTTGGGGTGCCGCGTTGGTAGAGACGAGGGGTCATCGGAGGTGAACAGGCTGAAAGCTATAAGAGCCCCTGCCTCCAGCGGAGGGCACAGGTGTGTGGGGAGGAGTGTGAGGGCACAGGTGTGTGAGGGGAGGAGGGTGAGGGGAGTTGTGTGAGGGGAGGTGTGTGGGGGGAGGAGGGTGGAGGAAAAAGGGTGAGGGGAGGAGGGTGAGGGGAGTAGGGTGAGGGAAGGTGTGTGAGGGAGGGAGGGCGAGGGGGGAGGGCGAGGGGAGGAGGATGAGGGGAGGTGTGTGGGGGAGGAGGGTGGGGGGAGGAGGGTGAGGGGAGTTGTGTGAGGGGAGGAGGGTGAGGGGAGTTATGTGAGGGGAGTTGTGTGGGGGGAGGAGGGTGGGGGAAGAAGGGTGAGGGGAGGAGGGTGAGGGAAGGTGTGTGGGGGGAGGAGGGAGAGGGGAAGAGGTGAGGGGAGGTGTGTGAGGGAGGGCGTGGGGGGAGGGCGAGGGGAGGAGGATGAGGGGAGGTGTGTGGGGGAGGAGGGTGGGGGAAGGAGGATGGGGGGAGGAGGGTGGAGGGTGGGGGAAGGTGTGTAAGGGAGGGAGGGCGAGGGTGAGGGGAGGAGGGTGAGGGAAGAAGGGTGAGGGGAGGTGTGGGGGGGGAGGAGGGGGAGGGGAGGAGGGTGGGGGAGGAGGGGGAGGGGAGGAGGGTGAGGGAAGAAGGGTGAGGGGAGGTGTGTGGGGGGAGGAGGGGGGAGGGAGGAGGGTGAGGGGAGGGGGGTGGGGGAAGGTGTGTGAGGGAGGGAGGGCGAGGGGGGAGGGCGAGGGGGGAGGGTGAGGGGAGGAGGGTGAAGGCTGCCATTCTCCCTCAGTACCTGGCGGCCCGTCGTCATGGGGACCTGGAGGTTGGTGGGAGGAGGGGATGACATGAGCTCACTCAGCGGTGAGGCCGCCTGAACCCGCTCTGGAGGCCGAGCCTGGCACCGCGGGTTCCTGGCCATTCCCTGAGCCCCCGCAGCACGGGCCTCGCCACGCCTCCTGGGACACGGATTGGGGAGCAGAGGCTGAGGGCCCTGTGTCAGGAGGGGGGGAGACACCCCACCTCCCAGACCCGTGGCCACCGCAGCCCCGCCACCCGCCTCGCTGCTGCCCGGGGCCTGGGCCCCTCAGGAGGCTCTGTGGGCGCCGCCTGCTCGCTGTTGGGGCCGTTGCAGGTGGGCGGGGAGCGGGGCTGGCGGGCTGTGCAGGGACAGGGCAGGTGGTGTGGCAGCAGCGTGGGGGTCAGAACCCAGGACAGGCCTCTGCTGGTGGCGCAGCCCGGGGTGCAGGGCATGGTGCCTGGAGGGGGGCTGGCTCAGGCAGCTGCACAGCGCCCACCCGGATGGAGGCCCCGCTGCCCACACACAGGCCTCCTCTCTGGAGCTGGAGTGGGTGCCCCGCCCGGCCGGGTGGCTCAGTGGTTGAGCGTCGGCCGTGAACCAGGAGGCCACAGCTCGATTCCCGGTCAGGGCACATGCTCGGGGTTTGGTTTTGATCCCCAGTCAGGGGCGTGCAGGAGGCAGCCGATCGGTGATTCTCTCATCATCAATGTTTCCATCTCTCTCCCTCCCCTCCCTCTCTGAAATCAATAAACACATATATATATTAAAAGAGTGGTGCCCCCCCCTGTGCTGACGAGGACCAGCCTCCTGCAGCAGGGGGCCGGCGGGAGGGAGGTGGCAGCCCCAGCTGAGAGCCAGCGGGCACTGCCAGGCCCCGCACGAGGCCTGGCGCGGGCAGCAGGAGGCCATCCATCAGCAGAGGGGCCTGCGGGGACCCCCACCCTGCTCGTGGGCCTCCATCTCCTGCCGCGCCCCCCCCCCACCCCCGCACACAGGCCTGGGATCCCCTCCCCCGCCCTGAGGCCCAGCACCAATGACAGAGCCAGTGGATGGGCACTTCAGGGGGCATTTTCTTTATGGCCCGACCGAGGGGCATAAAGCCCGCTCCGCTCTGTGCCCATCCCGCCGCTCATGTCCTTTCCTGGCTCCTGCCGCAGAGGCCGGGCGGCGGGCACTCGGGAGCCGCCTTCCCCCCAACAGGCTGCTGTTTACACTTCCTCTCCCCCTGAGCCTCCCAGAAGTTTCCATGAAAACAGATGGAGGTAATCAAAGACTTCCTGGCCCGCACAGCGCTGCTCCCGGTGCTTCCTTGAGCCTCTGCTGGCGGGAGGCTCCCAGAGGCTCCTAACGGGGCCCCAGCCTCCCCGGGGCAGGGGCACCCTCGGGGCTGCAGATCCACTCTTTCCCCAGAGTTCTGAGTCAGGAACGGGAATAGCAGCTCGGCAGCCCCGGCCTCTTCCAGTTCTGCTGGGCTCACGTGGCAGCGTGGGGTCTGCGCAGCCTCAGGGCACCGAGGCGGGAGGGCATGTCCCCATTTTGCAGATGGGAAGGAGGAGGCCGTAGCTGAAGGGACCGCCTCGGTGCCTTCTGCCCCAGATTCCTGACATTCCAGGAAAAAGGTGGGTGCTGCCGGCCTCCTTCCTTGTGGCAGGCAGGCCCGCTGCCGGCCTTGTCCCCACGCCGGTGTCGCCTGTGTGGGCTTCTGTCCGGTGCCGGGAGGGGCTCCTCGCCCTGGCGGGGTGGGACAGAGGGCCAGGTCCAGGGCTCCCCCCCTGCGCTCCCTGCATCTCACCAGGCACAGCCAGTGTGAGCTGAGCAGAGCTAGCAAAATGATGTTTAAATCGTTTTTAGTCCGGCCGTCGTGGCTCAGTGGTGGAGCATTGACCTATGAACCAGGAGGTCACTGTCTGATTCCTGGTCAGGGCACAGGCCCAGGTTGCGGGCTCGATCCCCAGTAGGGGCGTGCAGGAGGCAGCTGGTCCAGGATTCCCTCTCATCATGGATGTTTCTATCTCTCTCTTCCCTCTCCCTTCCTCTCTGAAATCAATACAAACATATTTTTAAAAAACACCCATCTGGTGCCTCCTCATGCCCTTAGGTTGTCCTAGGCTGGCGCCTTCGTGGCCCAGCTCGGCCCCTGCTCTCTCCTCTCCTAGCTGGGCGCAGCCGCACTGGCCTGTGCTCTTATCTGGAAACAAGCCGGCTTGTTCACCTCCAGGCCTCCCACTTAGCTCATCGGGAATGCACTCACCCCGCATGGCTGGCCCCTCCCAGCTGCTCCTCTTGGGAACTGCTCCTCTTGGGAGCTGCTCAGCACCCCACTCACCTCCCCTGGGGCCTTCCCATTGCCCCTTCAGACACTGTGATCCCCTCCTTCCCTTCGACCCTTCTTGATTGCTTGCTTCTGCCCATGGGAACAGATTTCAGTGTGGCTGTGCCCACAGGGCCTGGGGGAGACGGCCCTACACATCGAATGAATGAGTGAATGAATGGATGGGTGGATGGATGAATGAATGAACAAACGAACAAATGAATGGATGGATGAATGAATGAGTGGATGGATAGATGGATGGATGGATGAATGGTGGATGAATGAATGAGTGGATGAATGAATGAATGGATGAATGAATGAATGGACAAATGAATGAATGGGTGGATGGATGGATGGATGGATGAATGGATGGATGAATGGATGGATGAATGAATGAATGAATGAACGAACGAATGAATGAATGTGTGGATGGATGGATGAATGAATGGACGAATGAATGGATGGATGGATGGATGGATGGATGGATGGATGGATGGATGGATGGATGGATGAACAAACGAATGAATGAATAAATGACTGGGTGGATGGATGAATGAATGAATGAATGAATGAATGGACGAATGAATGAATGAATGGACGAATGAATGAATGAATGGACAGATGGATGAATGAATGAATGAAGAGCACAGCCTCCAAGGCCTTGCTGACTACCTACCCCCTGCTGGTTACCTGCACCTCACCCTCACCACACACATCACTGCAGCCACCCCACCCCCACTCCTCCTAGCGAAGATCAGGGTCTGTCCTTGCCCAGAGCCCTCTCACGGTGGCTGCTGGCCCCTGGTCCCCGGAAATTAAACGCCTCCTGCTGCGCTTACCTCAGCCCACCCGGGCGTCCCCGAGGGCGCTAAGGACCCCGCAGACCGGGTCTGGGGGTCGGTGACCAGGACAGGGTAGTTGCTGTGGTTGCTGTTCTCCATATTCGGGATAAATGAGCTTTCCTTGCCCGACAAGTACGACAATTCCCAGAAAATGCTGCTCTGAATTGTCCCGGGAAGGCGCGGGAGCTGAGTGCTGTAGCAGCCCTCCGGGGGGACTCGCCATTG